>NC_142106.1:1907500-2207500 GCF_056152115.1 Neolamprologus brichardi
AGGGACCTCTGGCTAATACGGTGGGTTCTGTGTCGGGCTCATAGCTGAAAACTAGCTTTACTTTGTTGCTAGCGAGAGACAGAGAGAGGCGTTGAAAGGCTGCTCCAACGGAACTTATTGTTTTTGGAGGAAAACACGAACACGGTGTACAGTCGAGTCTTAATGGCTTACTTACAGCTGGGCTCGTCAGGCTCTCTTCTTGGCTGCAGTGGTTATTATTATATTTACATGCTTCCAGCTCCCGTTTTTGCTCGATGACAGCTCGTACTTTTCCTTTTTCTCCCTCCCTCGCTCACAGACACATAACGTGTATGGCAGTCCATTCTCCCTGCAGCACGGACTACACTGCCCATGATGCTACATTCTTTAGCGCTATACCTGTAGCATTCTGCCTATTAGCTTAGCATAACAACAACAACAGGCGCTCTCTCACCCAGGAAACACGCAGAGAGAGAGCGTCACCCTGTAACCATGGCAACCGTAACGCTGCCACCTGGAACAACAGAACGTAGCTGTCAAACAAAACCCAAACAGTCCTGACCCGCCACAATATGAAACAGGGAAGTACCGCCGTGTAATCCATTTATTTCAACAAAGTAACTGTATTCTAAATACCACCTTTTTAAACGGTAACTGTAACGGAATACAGTTACTCATATTTTGTATTTTAAATACGTAACGGCGGTACATGTATTCCGTTACTCCCCAACACTGCATAAGGGGTATAATATCACTCTCTCCTGTGCATTTTTAGCCTCTGAAATACATCACTGCTGTGTCCCAAATATTATGGAGCCCGGAAAAAAACTGCAGAAATGCATGTAAATAATATTTAATCAAACTTAATTGTGAATGAAAGTTTCTCCTGCTCTGATTGGAGGTTCTGAGCACAGACGGGTGTCTGTGATGTTTGTGTGCACAAATCAAATTGACTCCGCTTTTCATTCAAAGTCTTTATTAACAAGCTGCTCACAGACACACTAAACCAAACGCTTATTACAGTGGTTGATTGGTCCGCTCTCCTGACCTGAACCCCTCAGAGAATCTGATATGAAGCTGAAGATGAGAAACAGCTCAGACACCATCATTTTCCTCAAACGTCCAATGGAAGAATTGAAAAGCAGAATTCATGAGCACATAGGGTTCATGTAAAGATGAAGCAGACAGTAAAGTGAGCGGTCCACACACAGAGTCATCGTCTACTTTCTGTCAGTAAACCCTCACAGATAGATAAACAAATATTCTGAATGCACTGTGACTAAATGATCGTCGTCATTATGAGGTTATAATGTTAGAGAAACATCTGGGTCCTGTTCCAGACAGCAGGTGCAATAACTCTGAGCTTTCTATCTCACAGTCACCTCCTCCTGAACAATCACTTCTTTGGAAAATGGCATCAACATTCCCAGACTATCACTTAGACGTCAGTGAGATAACCCAGGCCTAAAATTTCTGATGAGCATCAATAACAGATCCTGTGACATAATTTAGTAAACAACTGTGTTCTTGTATCAGACTAAAAACAGAGCTCATATTTTCACGTGTCCACACAGTCTCAGCCTGGTGTGAATGTTAGAATGAATCTTTACTGTCAGACTGGTGAACAGGCTTCCTCTCACACTCTGTACTCTATGCTTCATCTCATTCTGCAGACATAACGTTACAGGGAACCTTCCATGTGGAACATGTTCCAGCTAGAACATCTCACTGAGGCTCATTAGTTAGCAGTTAGTAAAGGAAGAACAAACATCTTCAAGCTTGTGTTCTCAGACCATCACTGAGCTTCACTGAGCAGCAGAAACATACATGATCTTGTCAGAGTGGAGGTGTGAGCTTCACGTCTTCTCCTCACCCATCAGCTCCTCGTTCTTCATTCGGACTAACAGACCCCTCAAACTCTTCGATTTCTCACCGAAGGAAAGGAGTCATCTTTGTCCAAATGGCCAGCGAAGCCCTGTCCGCCTTGGGTTACTGACAAGTTGAGCTGATGAAGACAAACACATAACGTCACATGACCCAGACACACGTCTTTGATTCTGTCACATGATTTAAAGATTAGAGATGTCATCAGAAAGAGATGAAGAAGAGCCATCAGCTACCAGCTTCAAACTTTACGATTATTCAGAGCATAATCTAATACTAGTGACAGCACAAATTCCACTGTGTGTCTCACGCACTGTCCAATATTACATATGAACTAATTACCCTGGATTATACATGTACTTATTATACTTATATATTGTACCTCAGTAGGTAAATGCAACATGTGCTTGTGACGCCTGATGAAGGCTCTAAGGTCCCTGTTGATACAGCTCTATGTACTCTAGGATCCCTGTTTGGGTGTTGTGTTCTCTTTCTGTTTCCCATTCACTCCCTTGTGTATATAAGGCTTGTGTTTTCCTTTGCCCTTTGTGCTGTAAGCATCTCTTTGTTTCTGGTTTTAGTTCTGTGTTTCTAGTTTCCCAGTGTGTTGTTCTGAGTTTCATACTCAAGGTTTTGGTTTGTGTTTCTGTGAGTTTGTTATGATGGATGTTTTTCCAGCAAATAAAGTTGCCGTTGTAAGTTTTTTTTTTTCTGTGCACGAGTGTCTGGATTTGGGTCCACATGCATGCTGCATAACCTCGCATGACAATCTTAGCCTCTATGATGTCTGACAGGAGCTTCCATGTGGTACTGAGGTAGGTTATCCTCTTGTAGTTGGGTGGGACCGGTCCCTTCAGGGGATCCTTGGGGATCAGGACTGTCCAGCCTTCAGTCAGTTATTCCAGGTGTGTCTCATCCATTAGCGGCAGGTTCATTTGCCCTGCCATACACTCATGGAGCGTGGTCAGCTTCTTTAACCTGTAGGTGTGGACCATGCTGGGGCGCAGTGATGTCCACTGCTTCAGCAGGTGTTGTTACCTGTGGAGCAGAAATGAGCAGCTCCGCCCGAAAAAGTTGTTCTAATGTTACTTGGTGTAACTCTTCACATGCTTTTCCTTTTCCACCTTCTTTTTATGTATTTACTTGTGGAAGTTCTTTCTAATGCATTTCTCTCTCAGTTGATTGTTGTCCGTTGTCAGTGATTAACACAGGTGGGTGATGACAAGCAGATCTCACTACCTTCAGAGGTAATGCTTGGAAGAAGGAACTAAAACATCACCTATTAACTTCAGCAGCATTTCTTTACTGCACCAAACAGCAGGGTGAAGCCACTGAATCTCAGCTCACTGTAAACCGTACACACTTTATAACACACTCACATACCTTCTACAGTCTTAAGCCTTTTATGTTCACAATACAGGATGACGCCAAAGGCAACAATCAGGACCACCAGGAGAAGCAGGGCACCTGCGAGGACTCTGGGCCAGAGTGGAGGTTCTGTAATCAACGCAAACAACCACACCATCATCGAACGTGATTCACATCAGAGTTCACTTCTACTCTGACCTTTGACAGCACTGACCTTTGACCCTCAGGTATACTTCTGTCCGCCTCAGATCTCGTCCATACTTCCGGGTGGTGCAGGTGTAGCTTCCACTGTCAGAGACTGTAGGGTTCCTCAGAGTGAGGCTGAGGTCTCCAGTCTGCAGAGCGTCAGCTCTCATTGATGTTCGGTTGGAGTAACGATGGTTTTGTTCTTTAAGATCATCTCCGCTCTTCAGACGCACGTGGACTGTTGGCTTCTTGAACTCATCACGGTCCCACACTGCTGCTGTGGTGTCGCTGGAAACATCCTTTGCTACCTGACAGGGCAGCAGGACAGAATCCACCCCCTCATACACCTCCACACCTGAGGCATGCTGAGAAACTGAGGAGAAAAACATGAAACGGGTGATTCCATGAAGTTGAATCTGTTCATCTGGATGTAGCATTTTCAGTGGGAGACTTCTTCAGTCTCAGCTGACTGCAGGTTTCTCAAACCTTATAAACAGGACATTTGCACAATAACTGAAACCTGCCCACTGAATGAACAATAGGCAGTGAGGTCAGTTCCTTCATCATTAATATGCAAATTGTCATGACCACTGATCAAATACCATTGGGTGTGCCATGGGTTCCCCAGTTCACGCATTGTGGGCAATTTGTACACGGAAGAAGTGGAGAAGAGGGCTTTGCTATCCTACCCTGGAACACCACCCTGGTTCAGATATGTGGATGACACCTGGGTGAAAATCAAATCTCAGGACGTACCACAATTCATGGATCACATTAACTCGGTGGACCGACACATCAAATTCACCAGGGAGGATATAAAAGTGGCAGGTTAGCCTTCTTAGACTGTGAGATTTCCATCAGAAATGGGGGACATCTAAAAGCTGACGTGTACCGTAAACCTACACATACAGATCAGTATCTAAGGTTTGACTCTCATCATCCACTGGAGCACAAACTGGGCGTCATCAGGACGCTACAAGCAAAAATGTCTGGCACAACTTCACCTACTTCCAAGGTGCATGAAGAGGGTGAAAAAAATCACACAACAGAAACTCCAGCAACACTTGAAGGTAAGACCAACGCTTTTCAGCTTGTGGCCTTCATCAGGGTCCTCATCAGGATGCTAACACACAGAGCGAACACCATCCCCACAGACACAACGGCCAGGGAAGGAGAAGAACATCACGTCAGGAGGGCCCTGAGTAAATGTGGTTATCCCAGCTGGACTTTTGTCAAAGCTGGGAAGGCGCCAAAAGAAAGCTCCAGCTGATCCAGGAGAGAAGGACAACCGCTGCCTAAGCGAAAACCTGTAGTGATCCTGTACGTGTCAGGAGTATCGGAGCAGCTGAGACGCATTTTTTCAAAACACCGGGTCTCTGTGGCTTTTAAACCCCAAAACACGCTGCGCCAAAAATTGGTCCACCCAATTTTGGGTTTGGGTCCCCCAACACAAACAGAGTAACATAGTGTAGCTGTTAAGTGCAGGAGGATTGCCAGGATTTATACATCGGGGAAACCAAACAACCTCTGGTGAAGAGGATGGCACAACACAGAAGAGCCACCTCGTCAGGCCAGGACTCTGCAGTCTATTTACACCTACAGGCCAGTGGACACTCTTTCCATGATGAGGATGTAACATCCTGGACAGGGAGGAACGCTGGTTTGAGCCATTTACGTGAAAAGGGAAAGACCATCTCTGAATCGAGGAGGGGGCCTAAGGGTCCATCTGTCACCATCTTACATGCTGTGATTGCAGCCATTCCCCAACTCTCTGTGAATGGTACTCATGGTTATTGATCAGTGGTCTTTGATCTGATTGGTATCATCAGTGAATCAGTGAGACTCATAGACCTGTCTTTCCCACAGATGCAGGACAAAGAAGCTCTGTGCGAGTCAGCGGTGGGTGGAGAGCAGAGCTCCAGAGGGTGGAGGCCTCACAGAGCACACATTCATCCAGCAGGAAAGAACACAGCTCCACACAAACATTGTTGTGTTCATAGAGAGAAATGTCTCCATTCACAGCAGAACAGGCGCTCACTGACACGCGCCCAACCATCAGCACAGGTGGGCGGGACTTAATCATGCGTGTCTCAACATGTGTGCGCACAGATGATGATGACCATAATTGCCTACACAAGAATCGACTCCCACAGATCATCTTTCCGTCTAACACGTGTCATGTGACCTCAGTCTGTCCTCGGATGACTGTCCCAAAGTTAAGTTCATCCTCAAGAGCGACGAACAATAATAACATCAAAAATAAGTAGAATAAAAACAAAGTTCTCCACTCTAAACTGATTCCAGACCGACTGCTCAGATCTGCAGCCATTACACTCAGCACACCTCTTCTTCTAACATGCACAAACACACATTTGCACACACACATGCACCTACACAAAACATATAAACATGCAAAAGCACACAGACATGCAAACATGTGCACACACGAAAGAAGAAAATTTTCAACAAAGTCGGAACATAAACTCGACTTCACACATACTCATTACAGAATAATAAGTCTTGACACCACTGTGTGTGTGTGTGTGTGTGTGTGTGTGTGTGTGTGTGTTCCTACCATGCAGGAGGACCACAAACAGCAGCCTCAGCTTCATTCTCAGAGTCCAGTTAACGAGTGTTTGTGTGACCCAGCTGATCCTCCTCCCAGTTCTCTGGTCTCATCATTCAGAGAGGAGGGACAGGAAGTGGGATGCAGGAAAGCATGGACCACCACCCATATTACAGTGAACCCCAGAATAGTGAAAGGGATGAGCTGCTCAGGTACAGGTGAGCATGCACAGCACGACTGGGTCCAGTCTGACACAAAGCACCGCTAAACATGCTGCACAGGAGAAGGTGGAGGGCATACACGCTCTTTATCATAGGACGGGTGGAGATAAGCCTCACTGTACCTGTAACACATGTTAGCATGGTGTTTGTTCAGAGCTCTGGTAGGAGCCAGACACGCTGATGAGCTCTGTGGTTTCATCCATTAATGAAGCTGTGATGTTGTCTAATTAAAATGAACCTGAGCATCACAAACCTGAAACTGCAGTCAGAGTCATCACTGCAGAGGTTATCAGCTGTCTCTGTTCCACTGAACAGACCATAAACTGGGTTCACTTATATATTGAAGTAACAACAGTTGTGTAGCAGCTTTGATCTCTACCAGATTCATAGTTCAACATATTTCAGCTCGGTGTCACACTTCAGTTGAGTTATCTGATTTAACTTCCTCACCTTCATTACATCACCCACCGCTGTTACGTGCACTAAACAGCAGCAGGATATCAGAGTGCTTTAAAACCTGATGGAACATCACTAGAATCAATAGATGGAGACTGATTTGTGTCCAGCTGAACTGCTGCCACTTTGATTTCTTTCATTCGTAGCACTGTCTGTGTAACCAGCAGCGACCATGCTGAAAGCCACCACCAGAGGGCGCCATAACTCCTGTGGATCTACTATTAGGGTACTTGTTAAAGTTGGTCTGAACTTATAAAACGGCAGCTCCCAGTCTCTGAGCCACATGCATCAACCAATGGGCACGAAGAATACCACTGATATGAGCTAGACAGCTGGTGATGATGATAATGATGATGTCAACTTCCTGTTTGGGAAGGAAAGATAAAGAATCTCCTTGTCTGTAAAAACACTTTAATGGAAGTGAAATCAGTGAAAGGATTGATGAGCAATCATTGACCTGAATGTCTGCACTGTAAACTCATATCTGCACATAAATAGATACTGATCGATAATTAATAATCAATCACTCTGGAGCCTCAGTGGGTGAAGCGGTGCATGTTGTGGATGCTCCACACGTCTCCATTCAGAGCGTTGGCGGCGCCCTGCAGCGTCCACGTGAACAGGGCCAGCTGCCGCCTGAAGCTGCTCTCGTCGAAGCGTCCGGGGTCGGAGGTGAGCAGGCCCAGGTGCTCAGTGAGCGCACTCAGAGTATGGTTGCCACGGCCGTGGATCACATGACGGAATGGCGTCTCAACTGCAGACACATACTGAGACAGGAAGTAGTACTCCACCTGCAGGATACACATGAGAAGACATGTAGTACTCCGTACAGGGCTCGTGTCTTCATGATTCAGCTGTTCCAGTACTGTTTGCAGTACTGTTTGCAGTACTCGTACCTTCATGATGCGAGTGTTGTAGAAGCGTGTTATGGTGGGCTCGTGCAGGTCGCTGTAGTCGATGGCTCTCTGCAGCGTCTCTGCCGCTCGGCTGTAATCTCCTCGAGCGCTGAAGACCCACTGAGGAGACAAACCTCTGGACTGGACACACACACAGAGGTCACATGACAGCGACGGGTTTAAACATGTGTAGAAACTCTCAAACAGGTGAGCTACCTGCAGCTCAGCAGAGTGTTTGTTGAGCTGAGCGCTGAACTGCAGCACCGTCTGGGCGTAGGAAGTGATGCGCAGCGGCAGGATGTGGTCGTGGGCCAATCGCAGCACCATTTCCCCCACCAGCTCCCCTAAGCTCCGCCCCGTGACCCCCAGACGACCCCCCAGCACCTCCTGCAGGCGTGAGACACTGTCCAATGGCGTGTTGATGAACGGATATGCTCGCTCCTGAACATGCGACACGGATAACATGACATCATGTACCATGACAGTGAGTATGTATGATGTTGGCGTGTAACGTTGTACCTCGGTGAATCTGAGCTCCATGGCTGGAACTCCTGCAAACGCCGTGAAGCTGAAAGCGCCGCTGTTCAGATACAGCGGCTTCATACTGAGGAGACAGCAGCGGCTCAGTCAGGCGTCATCACAGTAACGTGTGTGTGTGTGTGTGTGTGTGTGTGTGTGTGTGTGTGTGTGTGTGTGTGTGTGTGTGTGTGTGTGTGTGTGTGTGTGTGTGTGTGTGTGTGTGTGTGTGTGTGTGTGTGTGTGTGTGTCCTCACATCCTCCAGCTGCCTCCATCTCTCTCCGCCTGGCTGTAGATGCTCTGACCTGCATGTTTGGGATGCTCCACCTGGAACACATGAAGGCCCACTCATGCACAGCATCATGTGGATGATTAATTGATTGGTAATCAATTGATTGTTGCGGTTAACCCTTTATTTACCACAGCCTGTACATACTTATAGTTATAGCATATTCATAACATACCTTCATACATGTACATTGTAACATACCTGTAATAGATTCATATAATGTAATATATCTATATTATTGCCAAAGCACTTCTGGATGGATGCAGACAGCATTTCGTTGCCTTGTACGTGTGACATGTGCAATGACAGTAAAGTTGAATTCTATTCTATTCTATTCAACTGATGGGCCCAGTTTACAAGCAATCTTTAAATGAGTGTGACTCTATTTCTGTTTGAGAAGATGAGGTTTATGGGAATATTTAGTGTATCATGGTAGCACAAGGCCTAATGTACACTTCACATGATCCTACTCTTCAACCATTATGGGCAAGAGAAAAAATTAAAACGTTTTCTGAAACATGAGGATGATTGATTTTTCATTTAACAGCCAAAGTTAGAAAATCATCCCAGGCTTGCATGATTCTTGGTTGATAAATGGTTAAGAGAGGCTGGAAAATAAGGCCTTCCTCTGTCCAGTAATTTAGTCTTTTAGAGGCAATGGCATGGACAGTCCAGACTCACCTTTGTGAATAAAAGCTAATTGTAGATACATTTAGCTGTAGTGTGGTCACAGATTCATGCTTTTACTGTTGCATGATTGGGGCTTGTCTGGGATCGTTCCCAACTCAAAAACAATAATCTCAACCGTGCATACATAGATGATCCAACAATTATACTTCAGCCACACAAAATGGACAGAAGAACTAAATCTTGGGTTTATTGCAAAGTGTTTATTGCAAATGAGTGTGTCATCTCCATAGCATGTACACAAAGGTCAGCTGTTGTCCATGTATAGATCCCTGAGGGACTCCGGGTCCAGAAAAATAGGATTAACATTATTATTTTTTAATAAATGTGTGATGGCGATGAGCTCCATCCAGCTGTGTGACCACAGGCTGCACTCACCTGTCTGATGGCAGCGTCCAGCAGGTCAACCAGGAGAGGACTGGTGTAAGCTGACAGGACCTCATCACCTGATGAGAAGGACAACATAAGACAGCGCGTTTGGTTAGCAAAGAAAATGCTTTCTGATTGGCTTCAAGCTCTGTTACCCATGACTGCCTGGTCCAGACTGAAGTAGGCCACAGCCTTCAGGTGAAGCATGGACAGATAACCCTGTCAAAGGAAGGTCAAAGGTCAGGCAGTTATTTTGATAAACTGTTAAATTTGGTTTGGTTTGTATTTGCTGTGGCTGAACCTCAAGCCATTCTGTTGCTCCAACATTCCCAAAGTCTCCAGCATCCCAGCTGACAAACAACAAGCTGCGTCTTGGACTGAAGCCTGTAAACGAATCCATCAGTTCAGACAAATCAGAGGAACCAACACACCAAAGTAATGCCAGCATCATTTCAGCTCCCACCACCACAGGTGAGTCTTACCCTTCTTCACCATGGCTGAGAAGGTTCGAGCCAGCTCCAGCAGGATCGCAGTTCCAACTCCGGACTTCACGGCTCCCGGACCCAGAGAGTCCCTCTGAGCTCCCAGTATGATGTACTGGTCTGACAGGGAGATGCTGAGGTTTACCACTGTGGCACATTCACCTGTCTCTGTGTGTAGTCAGCAGAGCGTACCTGGCTCCACTCTGCCTTCCAGTGATGAGAAGATGTTGTTGAGCAGGATCGGCTTCATCACATTCTGAACCGACATCTGGACTCTGCGACCGTTACTGAACTGGGGACCGACAACGCAGCGCACGTACGGCAGCCGACCCTGCCAGGGCCGAGGACAGGACGGACCTGTCAGCTGGCTGAGACACAGAACAGCGCTGTGAGTCACACTCACACCTGGGCAGGTTACCTGAGGGGTGGAGCTTACCTAAGCAGCTTGGAGGCCACAGTGGCAGTAATTGGCAGGGCTGGAATGAGTGGCAGACCGGAGGACTGAATGGGTGGGAACTGAGTGTGATTGAAGGAGGGAAAGCCAGGGGTGAAGGGGTCCCCTGACCCTAGGTGGACCTGTGATTGGACAACAGAAGGGAGATGAGGATGCTCATTGGCCAGGAGACGTGGATAATGTTTGTTTGTGTGCGTGTTACATGTTCAGACACAGCAGTGTGTGTGTTCAGGCCAAGGCGGCGAGGGTCCTGCGGCACATCAGCAGGGTCAGGGTAGATCAAAGCTCCGCTCGCCCCGTTCTTCTCAGCCAACCAGACCTTCTCCGCAAAACTGACCCCGCCCCCAACACGCATCACCACCACACAGCCAGCCACAGACACGTCCTCACGTTTCAGCCATTTAAAATCCTCCGGTCGGCCATAGTTGGCATAGACCACACCCCCCTGCAAAGAGACATACATCAGTAACTGGGACTTTGGTTACCATGGTGACAGATACTTCCTTCCTGGTTGGCTCACTGTGGCATTTCCTGTGGCGCTGTATGGGCAGTAGTCAGAAGGGTTGAGAGGAATCTCTTCTGAGACCCGACCTGCAGAGTCCACCAAGCTCAGAGAGCTCCTCTGAGACCTGCACACAAATAAATGAATGTAGCACCCTCTGGTGGTCAAATTAGAGCACTGCTGAAATGTTAAATAGCTTTTATATTGAGCTGTGTGTAAATGTGGGTTTGGTTTTTGTTAAAGTTTTAATTCAGCTGGTTCCAAATCAGCTCCAGAGCCTGACCACATGTTCAAAGCAATGTTTCAATAAGTGAAAGAACCAGGATGTGCTGGGACTTGACTCGCTGCTGAGCTTCAATCAGCTGCGTCCATTTAAGACCCAAAAGTATCCTGATGTGACATGTTAAGTGTATGATGGGTCATTTTGTCGCTGGTCTGTCCTGAATGTGGGGGAGCTTCTCCGACTCTTACCTGTCGGGGAACTGCAGCGTGGCGTATAGCGACTCGGTCCAGGTGTGGTCCATCTGCAGCTCCCTGAAGCGCTGCAGGATCTCTGAGGCCAGAGAGGTACCCTCCGAGGAGCCTGGAGGATGAGCTGCCCTGCTCACGCGACTGATCACAAACACACACAGAAGTTATTAAATAGGACCTGATACTACAGCTTCTAAAACAGGTGACATTTCAGCGATTCACCTTTGACTTGAACAATATCAGAATCTTTTCTTCTTGAATGTTCTGTTGACCACCTGATTACCTGCTGGAAAAACTCTACTTGTACTTGTACTCAGTTACCATATTTTCCGCACTATAAGGCGCACTTAAAATCCTTTAATTCTCTCAAATATCAACAGTACAAACAGTCTAAATTCTTTCATCGTTAATAAAATAGTAACGTTGCTGCTCTACCAGGTGTAACAATCAAGTTTAACATCCAGGCATCCATGAAAACGAAATTAAGTTTAAGGCAAGGCAAGGCAAGTTTATTTGTATAGCACAATTCAACAACAAGGTGATTCAAAGTGCTTTACAGAGACATTAGAAACAAAAACAAATAAAAAGCATGATTTAAAATTGATTAAAACAAGCAAACAAACTAACTAATTAACAAACAAACAAAACAGTAAATAAAATCAAAACAGATAAAATCAGAACAGTAGATAAAATCAGTAGTTAAAATGTAAGTTTTGAGTGTGGATTTGGTGCTTTAAACAGAGTTAGATGTTAGCAGGACGTTAGCTTGCTAGTTTCAGAATCAGAATAGTTTATTGATCTGTTTTTGTTTTGCCTTATAATCTGGTGCCTTTATGGTGCGTGGCTGTGAGCATTACCTGACTGTGTTGTGGATGTCTTCATCCTGTAGCAGCTTCCTCATCATCAATCTTAGCTCTCCCAAGTAAAGCCCCGCCCCTCCTTCTGAAGGAGCTTTAGCCCCACCCAGCTGCTGCTCATGCCCCTGCTCTGCTTGGGAGCAGTGGTACCGCCCACTGAAGATCCCATAAGCCAATAGGAACGCTGGAAGGGAGAAGCAATGCCCGCTTTAGTCACATGATGAGACTAATCAGTTAAAATGATTGGCATCTGTTTACCAGCAGTGAACACGATGACTCCGCCCACACACAACAGCACACAGCATCGCCGGTATCCATGACGATACCTCATCACCAGAGCTGTGAGGTCACTGAAAGGTCCCGCCTCCTCCTCGTCTTCTGATATCGCCAGCCTCAGCTCCGCCCGCTGAGCACCTCCCACCTCCTCTTCTTCATCATCATCAGACACTGAGTGGTGGACGGACATCAAGGAAGCCTCCAGAGAGAAAGATATAACCATGGTAACAGGGGAAAGGAGGCGGAGCTTGTCTCACCTGTGTTTCACGTGTGTCTCACCTGTGTCAGGTGGGTAGTCATGGTAACAATGCAGCTCTGCAGGCACAAAACACAGGGACAATCTCAACAACAGGAAAATATATTCCTTCATTGTCTAAGGAGATTGGAAATAAAAGCGTCTGGAGGATGTGAGGTTAAGGTGTCTGGGAAGGATCTCAAAACCTAAATCTGGGATGAGAGGTGAAACGTCTTCAAGCAACCTAAAGAAGTCCAGACGCTTTTCTTTCCAAGCTCCTTAGACTACGATGACCTGGATGACTGAGAACCTTCACAGACATACACCTTCATTCTAAACAGCATACATTCAGCTGCGAGACACTTGGACAGGTGAGTCTGTGTTTCTGAGCTCCAGTAAGTCTATGAGCAGCAGTCTGAGGGGTGTTTGGCCCCGGCTGCGGTCCACAGACACACTAACTGAAACACCTGTAACACTAGTCTTCATCCTTTAATTATTCTGAGCTCTTCTGTTTCTATTTTTCAGTTTGTCCTGTTCAGCTGATCAGAACTGTGGCTATGAAGGAAATAACAACGATCAGAAACTTGCAGCCCTGAAAAGTGTACCTTTGAACTTTTTGGGTATGAAATGTGATTAATTTTTGCTTTTCTTCTAACAGTTTTTCCAAAGTTCAGTTTACAGTACTGAAGATTTTCACCAGTCCAAAATGTCTCTGTATGTGTAGCTTTGTCACGACTCGGCAGGTTTGGGTTTTCTCTCTGCTTGTAAGAGCTCTCAGGTGAGGTTGCTGGGCTGAGCCGTCCTTCACACGCCTGGTTCGAGTGGCAGCACCGTTCTCTGTGGATCACCCTCAGATGTGTGGTGACTGTACTCACCTGCTCCCCCCCTAACTTGGCAACACAGAAAATAACGCTTGCTGTCCACTCAGCTATTTGACCCTCTCTCTCCTCTCTTCCAGAGCTCTCTGTGCACCATCCAAAGGCAGCTTCATAACCTTATTCATCTGACCTAAGCCCCGCACCAGCAGTGAGTGAAGGCACCATCTGAACCTGTCGGCAGCACACACACTCAGGAGATTCTCACCTTCACCTCCGACTCTCTCAGTTCAGGATCCAGAGCTGGGTCAGGATGAGCTCAGGCTTTGTTTTTTTTTACTCCTCAGCCTGCTGTGATTGGCTGCTCACAGGGGTCAGAGGTCAGCGTGTGCTGTCTGTTTGATCTGCTTAACTTTATTAACAGTAAAGTAAACACACGCCCACACTGCAGAGCTGCAGCTCTCTGTCATTACAGGGTTTGGAAGAAGAAACCGATCACATGACTGTGGAAACAGATTGATTGAGAAAAGAACACAAACACCCACAGAGCTCCGCCCCCTCCAGCCTTACAGCCAAACAAAGCAATGAGAGACTCAGTTTCCCAGCACACACCTGGTTGTCCTCTGGCTCAGGTCCATCAGGAAGCAGCTCACCTGGTTGGGCCTGAGCGGTTCCTGGTGGTAGACAGGTGTAAAGACTTTGCACACACACACATGATGACTCCAGCAGATCCACCACAGCCTCACATTCAGCCTGACTCGAACAGCCTGGATCAAACACAGAGCTTCCAGCAGCTGCAGCTTTACTTCCAGCTGACAGAAGCAGAACCAGGTCCAGGTCCACAATCAGGATCAGCTACTGGGAACCAGCATCAGTCCTGGGGCACAGAGAGAGCTTTAACCAGCACTAGTCCCAGAGTCTGCTGGTGTGTAGCAGCAGGACTGAGCAGGATCAGGACTCTGCTGGGCTTATCTGGTGCTCTTTTATACATGTGAATGTGCCCACTGCTAATAAATAGAAGCAGTTTTATTAAAAACACAAATCATTAATGACTCATCCACATCACAATCCTGACACTGAGCCTGATGTAAATTTGCTGTCATTCATACAGGAAATCACCATACGGGCACATGTGTGGCTACACACAGAGATTCAGCCCTGAATGTTTCTAGTATTTTCATTCCCTTTTTTAAAATAATCATCATTAAATACGACAGAATCTGACTGGCATATATAAAAACAACCCACCCTGCAGCCTGACTGTGTCTTTATAAACTATCTGCCTCCTCATCCTTTGAACCTGCACTCACAGCTGTGGACTCAGCTGTGGAAGTTTGTGTTGTGGAAAAGCTCATATTAAGACAAATGTCTCAGTAATCAGCTGGTGAAGTTTAACAATCAGTTCATTTGCTCACAAGGATTTTTAACAGGTTAATTAAAATACAAGCGTTAATTAGATTTAGAGACTCACCATCAGCAGAGACACAGAGGACCGAGGAGCAGCACACACACCTTCATCTTCATCTTCATCATCAGGAACTCTGTGACTCTCTCTGAATGTCTGCTCGGACACAAACAGCAGCCAATCACAGAGCAGGGACTACATGATGTCATCAGTGTCCAGGCACACAGAAAACTGAGATTAATAATAGCATATTATATAAAACTCATTTTGATCAGAGCCTGATGAAGATCACATGGATGGAAAAGAAAGATCTGATAAAGAAACACCGAACAGGTGGTCAGGTGACTCAGATGGTCAGGTGATCTGGGACTGCTGGTGCACTGCGGACACCTGGTGGACAGATGAAGAACTGCAGAGGTGATCTGGTGAAACCTCAGTGAGTCCAGGTTCAAGGTTTTCCTGCACACATTACCTCCCTTTTTCCTGCAGCACAACCAAACATGTATCTTAAAGAAATAACAACGGTGTGCAGAGATAACCAACATGTCACTGTAAAATAACATTTAACCATCGTTACACTGCCCCCCCAGCAATAAGTTCCTAGTCACTTTAATAGGCTGGGCATCCCCGGTCTCAATGACGTGCTCTAAGTGTGTGAAGCCAACATCACTTTCTTTCAGGGCAAAAATGTCACTAAACTCTTAGTACCTGCCATAGCCTCTCTTGCTGCTGTGAAGCCAGCCCCTCACAGTTCTTTGACCAGATGCTCCTCACTGCTGAGAGCCTCTCCTCCTCCCCCGCTTGCTGTTCTGCTGGCGGGTCTGCGGGGGTCTCCGAGGTGGAGGTGGACGCCGCGGCAGATGCTGGGCAGACCGGGGGAGGAATAAACTGCACCTTCTTCCCATCAGGGAGTACGAGGAAGCCTTTGCCTAAGTCCAGTACACCACCAATGGCTCGCAAAAAATCCAGCCCAAGGATGCAGGCGTCCTGCACGTCAGCCACCCAGGCAGCATAAGGCACACCCAGGTCCCCCACCTTAAACTGGAACACTCCCCTCCCTCTAATTGGGGCCAGATCACCGGTCACAGTCTTAAGTCGCACATTAGTTGGTTGCACAGCAGCTCCGGCTGGGACAACATCGGGTCGGACCAGCGTTGCATTGGACCCCGTGTCCAGAAGGGCCGTACAGGACACCCCCGCAATCATCACTGGAACATGGCAAAATCCTCCAACCTGGGTCCAGCCCACAGCGATGACCGCACCGGGTGGAAATGGCGGTGGTGTGGGGATGTCGTTCTCCCTGGCCCGTGTACTCCCACCTACACGGGCCCGTGGGTGTTCCCCTGAACCGCTGCAAGCTTGGGGCACTGCCTGATGAGGTGCCCGACCTGTCCACATCCCCAGCAGCTCTGTGGTCGGCGGTGTGGGCCAGCCCGAGGGGAAGGCGACTGCAGAGAAGCCGTCTGAACCAAACTGCACAGGCCCGCTGGCATCTCCATCTGCTCCGCAGGTGCTGACATAGCCCACACCACATGTGTGTCATCAGCGCCCCCAGAGGATCCTGCAAGCATCTCCCTCTCCAACGCTAGCTCCAGGGCTGCACTGAGTGTGGCCGGTCGAGCAAGCTGAGTTTGCATACGGAGCTCTTTAGGGCTCAGGGCCTGCAGGAACTGGTCCTAAGCTAACTCCTCCTGCACTGATGGTGGCATGCTGTCATACGCTCCTCGGTCAGCAGCAGCAGGCATGCAGCTGCATCCTCACACAGGCACAAAGCCAATTGGAGAGCTTTATGTTCCTCAGACCAGCCAGCTGCAACAGCTAACAGCTCAAACTGTGCAATAAACACTTCCCATGGCGTCTTGCCGCTGAACTTAGGCGTTTTTATATTCGCCGCAGCTTGCTGGGCGCCGCCATGTTTATTTACATCACGTGACGGCACGCCAAGCGAGGCCAACTCCCTCCCACCGGAATCGCGGCCACTGTGCAAAAAGTTCCCGAGCCTGGTCAAACCTGGAGAAAATCCAGCCGCAGCAGACAGCCGCAGCGCCGTTTCCCTCACTCTATGGGCAGGCGAGCGCGGACGAACCTCCCTCTCCTCTCTCCTCTCCCGTCTCCTTCTTAATCTTGTCCGCCAACATCCAACATCCAATATCCAACTGCAAACCTTTGTATATTTTATATATTTTATTGCTTACTCTATTTAATTTGTAAAATATGTATACACACACACACACGTAGAAAAACATATTTAGTATACACATCCAGAAACGCATATACTATTATATATTGTACATATATCTAGTAGTCTCAGATTTAGCCATTCTTATATTTTGCTTGTTTTATGTTATTGTATTTTTGCACACCTCTGTTGCTTGTGAAGCTCGCACACAAGAATTTCACTCGCATGTACTGTACCAGTGTACCTGCACATGTGATGTGACAATAAAAGTGATTTGAGTTGATTTGAACATCCTCGTGCCTCGTGACAGTCAGCGTCGCCAGAAACAGGGTGTCGAGCGTTTTCGGTGTTTTTTTTCTTTCTTCACTTCTGACACCAGTGTAACGTTCGCAAGAACCAGACGTTTGGATCTCAGTTTGTCCGTTTATTCGGTAACACAGGCAAACGGGCCGTTAACTCCGGGCAGAGTGCCCTCGTACAACACCTCACTTCAGCCCCGCACAGTAGTGATGTTTGATTCGTGAACGAATTGTTCAATACTCGAGAATCACTTTACTGACTCGTGAATCATGATTCACAAGCCCAACTGACTCACTGACTCATCCCTGTTGCTGTTAGCAAACTAATTCAATTAGTATAAATATATCTAGCTTATAATTTAAATTGTGGGGGGGGGGGGGAACAACAGCCAGTTTCTTAACAAAAGCATTTCTGCTCTGAACTGGAAGAAAAAACCCTGAGTAGAAGCTCACATCAAGAAAATAGCTCCTCGGTTCACAGTAGCATCGCTCTGCTAACATGCTAACAGCTAACATGCTAACAGCACATTTGAGCTACTCACCCCCTCCCTCCTGGCTCACAGCTTCTTCTTCTTGGTTGGCAACCAATGTTAAGGCGCATTACCGCCCCCTGGCTCACAGCTCAGTGGACATTTAGATGAGAAAATATATATTTAACACATTTAAGGAAAATACTAATAAAATACAAATAAACAAAATAAATGTTTATTAAAACAATTTTGATAGGAATTGCTTAATTTTAGAAATGTTTTTGCTCTTTTTTGCTCTATAAAATAGTTTGTTTGTTTTTTAGAATCATTCATCTTAGCAGTAGGATTTACATGAAAAGAGAAACAAATTAAGTTTGAGTGAAAATGTACATTTTTTTGCACTCTCTGGTCAACTGACTGAGTGAATCAAATGACTCAAAAAACCCGATTCACTTTGGTGAGTGACTCATTAAAACTCGATTCAATAAAAAGAACCAAATTTACCATCACTACCGCACAGTCACACAACAACAAGGACCCCCCTCCCCTTCCTGCACACATTAACTCACTTTTTCCTGCAGCACAACCAAACATGTATCTTAAAGAAATAACAACAGTGTGCAGAGATAACCAACATGTAACTGTAAAATAACATTTAACCATCGTTACAGTATATACCAGGAGGAGTTTGGGGTTGGATAAAAGTGGGGTTCCTCCTGTGAAGGGTGGAGCAGCTGTGAAGGTGTCATCCTTCTGCTGTGATCTCAGTGGGACCATCATCAGACTCTGGGAGGCTGAACCAGCTCCAGTCCTGCTCTGTCTCCAAACTACAAACTACTGAACCCTGACAGGACTTTCAAAATAAAACTCCCTCTGCTATATGATAAGAAAGATAAGTAAATAATGTCACACTGCAGGCCTGCTTACACACTCCACTCATCCTTCATCATGGTGCAGAGGTCAGTAAGTCGCTGCGTTGATATCTGACAGGCTTTGATGACAGTTTCTGGTTGGAGCAACAAACAGGTTAAACTCAGATTCAGCTCTCTAACAGACTTTGATGAGGTTCTTTAAACCTACGTTCAGGTGCACTAATGTGAAACAATGCTTGTCCCTAATTTTCCCTTTTTTGTATGTTTGTCACATTTAAAAATTTCACATCATCAAACTAATTAAAAAAATGAGATAAAGAAAGAAGAAAGAGAAGCAGCAAACAACAACTGCCTGGATGGCAGAATTCCAAGATTAAACTAAAGGCTCATCTCAGATGTGCTAAAAACGTCTTGATGATCCCAGAGACTTTTGGGAAAAGCTGAGATTGAATTAATGTTGATTTTTCATCCAAATCATCATTAAATTTCAAGATTGAAATCTAAGCGTTAAATAAATCCTGAATAAATGTGTGAAATATTGGTGGAACCTGACAGTTGTTCTGTTGTAACCGACGATCTATTTATAACTGTAGTTATGGCACATGTATTTATGTTTTGGCCAAGTATTAAACATGTATGATGCAACATTATTTTGTAATTTTACACACATTTGTGTTTAATGTATATGTAATGACTTTATTGTTACTTGCCTCACTTTTTTGCAAAGTAACCTTGGTTCCTACCTCGTGTTTACGGAGGGAGTGTTTATGGTGTGACGGCCCCTGTGCCATGTGCATTGAGGAGTCAACAAAGTAAAAGCTGAGTGCACACTGTCCTGTCATGTTGGTGTTTATTATGGAAAAGCATTTTTAAGATAAACTGTAGTCTGAAGTACAGCCACAGCCAAAAGAAACCAGGTAAGACCACCACAACCAGAAACCAAGGTTACATACTTATAGTTGACCATGTTTCAACCACTTATAGTTGAAACATCAAACATGTTCAAAAGTCATGGATTTATAGCTGACCATGAAATGAAAGCCATCATCAGTTGGACTGTTCTACAACAGCCCTCTGAAAGTGGTTCATCCCATCT
Source organism: Neolamprologus brichardi (assembly GCF_056152115.1). Classification (NCBI taxonomy): domain Eukaryota; kingdom Metazoa; phylum Chordata; class Actinopteri; order Cichliformes; family Cichlidae; genus Neolamprologus; species Neolamprologus brichardi. The sequence continues at coordinate 1,927,332 of NC_142106.1, forward strand.
GTCCACCACTGAAAATACTGGGAACGTCTACTGAAATTAGGTTTAATTTATTTAAATTTGGGAAATTAGGATTTATTTTTGAGTGGAGAAAATGAGAAAACCACTGCTCAGCAAAAACAACACAAAGGCTCATCTCACATCTGCCAAAAACATCTGGATGATCCTCCTCAGAAACTCTTCTGTGGATTGAAGAGACAAAAGCTGAACTTTATGGAAGGTTTGAGCCCCGTTGCATCAGACATCAGACTAACAGGATTTCATAAAAAAAACCACCTCACAGCAGCAGTTAAGACGTGGTGTGATGGTCTGGGCTGCTCCACTGCTTCAGGATGAATTCAGAAATCCTGAAGGAGGATGTCCAAACATCAGTTTATGTCCTCAAGAGCACTGAGGTTACGCAGAGAGACCAGCAAGTCCAACTCTGAATGGCTCAACCAAAATGAAGGTTTTGGAGTGTCTGAGTCAAAGTCTAAATCAGATTGAATCAGGTCAAGTTTATTTGGGATGAACTTGAAAAACCTCTAATGTGGCTGAATTCAAACAATTCTGCAAAATAAACACGACCAAAAACTCTTCCACAGTGATGTGAAAGACTCGTTTCCAGTTCCTGCATGTCTTCATTTGTGGAAATGTCATGGAGCTACATGTTAGTTTGCTCTTAACTGGTCTTATCATTAAGAGGCGCTGTTTGTATTTGTTCCTGTGAAAGCTGTAACACTGACAGACTTGGTTAAATAAAGGTTTATTTGGCTACATTAACAAACATGATCAGATTATAGAGCTCATATGGAATCATGACACAAACATGGTTTTACCTGCTTTTAGTGACAGGCTTTGTAATTCAAGCTGAGGATACAATGGTGTGATACAAAGATTTACAGCACACGAAGCAGAAACATTCAAACCATCACCTTATCTGAACTAAATAAAACAAATATCCTGCTACAGTTTAATAATGAACCAATCCAGCAACAACGAAGGAAGAAACCAAGATGCTCCTGACTCTGGTAAAGGAGAGGAAATGAAACACAGACTGCTCTCTGCAAATATCTAACCGGCAGGTAATAATCTGTTGGTCATTTTTCTCCCATTTCAAACCCAGAGACTGTAAACACTGAGCAGAAACACAGAGTTCACCCCAGAAAATCTACATGTGCAGCTAAGAAGTGACTTTAGGTTTAAACTTTAGTGTTTTAAACAAATAAAATTAAATGTCTCATTCTCCCTCTGACTGACCCACTCGTGCTGCCCTCCTGTGGTCATGGCTGCAGACATGCCACAGTCTTCAGGCTTTCCCCCTGAAGCCCACCTCTCATAGCACACTACATAATCAGTGACCCAAAGCCACAAACGTGCAGCACAGCCGTACTGCAGTCCCAGCCACACGAAAGGAGTCGAGGCGTTTTTGGCTCTTTCCTGGACCCATCGCTGCTCCTCAGGGTTGCTGATTGAAACCAGGTCATGGTGTTTCTGTCTGCAGTAATTCAAGGCTTCCTCCCAGGTTTTGTTTTCCCTGATCAGGATCAATTTATCTAAGAACATATTCAATCTGGATGTTTGGTCCAGTTTCACTGGAAGAACAAAATAAAACATTTCAGTGAATGTCTTCAGATGAATCAGCAGCTCTACAGAGAAATCTCTGTTCCAACCATCAGCTAAACATCTTCACCTCTGACAGAAGTTCAACATACATGCAGAAATAAGTGGCTGAAGAAACATTCTGACCTAAATCCTCTCAGTGACTCCAGCTGTTCATCTATTGGACAAACAGCTGAGATAAATCTGTGTAAACTCACCATCATAGCAGAAGAAAGGCTTTCTTTGGTCACATCCAGCAGAGCTCCATCTTCCTGATCTCTCTAACAGAGTCATAGCACATGTCCTGCTGTTTAGTCCATCATTAAATGAGTCCATGTCCCAGTGTCTGAAAGAGAAGTTACTCCCATCTGACCACCTCCAGCTGTCTCTGAACAGGCCGATCCATGAGGCTCTAGACTTCAGCAGCTTCTTAAACTCTTCACTGTATATCTGATCGAGTCCACTGGCCAGGTCAGTGTGATGCTGTCTGCAGTAGCTCTGAGCCTGAGTCCAGGTCACAGACGTCTCATTCAAATGAAAGGTTTTGTTGTTTTTCATTGTTTCTGTCAAATCAACAGAAAAACACAAAAACATCTTTATCAGCTAATTTGTCTCATTCTTCAAAATGTCTCTTTCAAGAACATGTGATATAACTGTAGATTATAACATTATTAAATATTGTTTCATCACATTACAGTTCACATATTCTCACCGTCATAGCAGATGAACTGAAATTTGCCACTACATGGGTAATCTGCCCACTTCTCTGATGTCCTCACACAGTTCTCAGGGGTGCCATCATAATCATTTGGCTCTCGAGCTGCCCAACAGGTCTTATTTTCAGTGTATTCCTCCCCCGGCAGAGACCAGTGCCACCTCCTGTTGTGTCTTCCTGGCTCGCTGTACAGTCCAATCCAGGCTTGTGTTTGACTCTGTGCAGAGTCTTGAAGTCTTCTCATGTCTGTCAGGTCAAACACTTTGGCCAGGTCTGTGTAGTTCTCTCTGCAGTATGCCCGTGCTTCATCCCAGCTCATCTCTTCTTTAATAAAGTGGTACTCATACAGCTGACATGTGATGAAGACACACTGACCTAAAACAGAAGAAATACTGTTGAATATCTGCTGATACAAGCAGGAAACTCATGTTCCCATCAAACTGTCCAGTTTACAGGTGAATCCTGGATTTTCTCAGTAAGAGTTCATTTGTTTAATGAGTCCTGATCAAACTAAAGGATTTTAGGTGGAAACAATCAGGAGCCCTGGTAAAATGATCACTCACCCATCAGAAGAAGCAGAAACAGACTCCACTGCATCGTCGCTCTGTCACATGAAAATGACTTTTCTGTCATTTGGAGGAAACAATGAATCCAGCAGCTCTTCAGTGTTTGATGGACACGCAGCACTTTATATTAAACACAGATATCTAGTTTATCACACACTGCTGTAAGAAATATATGATTCTTCTTAATAAATGATCATCTGTTTAAAATTGTCCATGAAGAAAGAAGCAACAGTTCAAATGTGGTCCACACAGCACCTCTGTACACAAACATGAAATGAGCCTGCAGGTTTGAATCTGGTTCTTCTCTGGTGTTCATGCAGACAGCTGTGCAGGAAATAACCATCTGTACTAACACACACTCTCTTTGTACTCAGCATTTGAATATGAACTAACAGTTTTTACCCCTGACTCAAAGACACAGTGTTAATATGAGTTATATACAGACTCATTTACATATTGCTTTGGAAAGAAGAAAGAAGAAACACTGGACTGTCCAACAAGAGGAAGTTTCTAATATCCAAATATGACAGCAGAGGTGCACATGGACAGAAACATGAATATGAGTCTGTTGATTTTTGAAAATATAAACATAACGCTGCCTGTACTGATCAATATCGCTGGATCGCTCTGACGCTGACATGATCTTATAAACCTATCAAAGACTTTTTGCATGTACTGACGCAGCAGTCAATCCTGTTCAAGCTCGCCCTCCAAATTCACCCATCGTCAGGTTGTCATCCATCGTTGAGCTTGTAGAGCTCAATAAATGTCTGTCAGTGCTGATTATTCAAACAGTGTTTAAAACGTGACTCATTCATTGTCAAAAATATCTCCTCTGGATATGCAATTGTTTTTAATATGGCACCTTTTATATTTCACAAACTGCAGATGATGAAATCCACTTTATTTCGTTCATACTCACTGAGCTTCATCTTTAATATGTCAAACTATCTGAACAAGAACGGTATTGTAGATGTAAAGATGCATCTTAATTGACGCAAAGGCAAAAATCTGGAATAAATTTGATGTGACTGTTCATATAAAATCCAACAAAGGTGTGTGTGTGTGTGTGTATAACCCAGTCATAAATTACATATTGTTATAATTACACAAAATGTGTTCTTCATACCTGACTGTTAGGACCTCCAAGCCTGTAGTTATGTTCATTATCAGTTAGAGCCCCTCCTCATTGTTCTTCTTCTTCTTTGGTGCAACCCTATAAATACAGTGTACCCTTTTGCCTCTCCCCTTTTCTACAATTCCCCTGTGGGAGAGGTGGGTGTCATTTCTTTCCAGACACTGTAAAACACACATATAATTCATATTTAGCCACCCTGATATTTCTGAATGTGTGTCTTTATTTCAGTTATTGTCATCATTGTGCCAGTTTTTATTAGATGCTATAAAAGTGTAGTATGTGTGTGCCACAAATGTTTTTTAGGCACCATAAATGCTAGCATGGATATATGCTCCTTGCTAGCTTGGAAGTTGTGGTGGGTTGAGCTAACCCTCTTCCCCACTGTTTGTATTTGGTCGTAGGAGCTGGAGCGAGCAAGTTATTTACTCGGATGTCTTTCATACTTTTACTTTTACTCTTTGTCAGACACAACGCAGAAACACACTGGTTACGTGTGTGTGTGTGTGTGTGTGTGTGTGTGTGTGTGTGTGTGCTTGCAGAAGGAATGTCTCGACAGGAGCCTTTTTAAATGCATCCAATCAGCTTTTTTTTTTTTTTTTAACAAGAGGTGTACATTGTAATAAAAGTCTTCTTTTTCATATTTTATAAATATGAAACTCACAAGATTTTGAATTCATGCTCTTGTGAAAGAATATAAATCTCTGTGTCACAATGATTTCTATAAAAACATGTTGTTTATGGGGCCAATATGACAAATCTTTCATGGTCCCTATGAATGATCACTGGTAACTGAAGAGAAAGAAGAGGAAGCTTGAACCCAGATTCTGTCCATTTTCATAACAAGTGACAGCTCAGACATCTGTTAATGAGAGAACATGTTCTTATCATAAAGACGGTGATGTGAAGCATCAGCAGGACGTCAAAGTGTTCAACAGTCTGGACCCTGAGACATAATAAAAACAGACTTGCCAAAGTAAAAGCAGAGCCAACGTGTGTATTAGATACCCTCAGTTCAAAAGCAGAAAACATAAAAAATAGAATCCACAACAAATCATCCTAAATAAATGTCATCCTGGGGGTCGTTACAAGGAAATACAAAAAGAAAAATCTGCCATTTTTTTTATCTGAAAATGTTGCATTTAGTAAAACAAAGGAGTACAGGGGTCAACAATAATATGGAATATGGACATTGCTGTTTTGTCCGCTATATGTAGAGCCAAAGCAACTGCACATGTGTAAAAAGAAGTTCTTTGCATGGACTTTGAATATATCGATATCATAAAGATCATATTTTGCAAAAAACAAACTTCTTCTCTCTCAGAGCCCTGCAACCTGTCAAAATACAGATAGTTGAGACAAAATAACATACTGAGTCATAGTTATACCAGCTACACCAGGCTATCAATTTTAGGTTATAAATTCACGTGATAACACGCTCTCTTCCTTCACCCCCCTGTTCACAGACAAAATTGCAAGCTGGTAATTGTAAGAGGCACAGACATGTGCCATATACCATGTTCCTCTCCACAGTAAAAGGCTTAAAATACTGATTCATTTAACGCAGCTAAAGCGATTGTTTGTAAAAACCAGTCTTTGTTTTTTTTACAACTGTGTTTTTATATTAAACAGAAGTCAAAGCAGCAGCAGGTAAACTAACTACTGTGATCGATCTGTCTCTATGCAGCCATCTGTGCTTTGGCTGCAGATTCTGATGCATCACTGATCTGCTGTATTACACAGAACTTCCTGCAACGACTCAGATATGCCTTGATCTGACACACCCGCTTCAAAGCAAACTTCTGCGCTTCAGAGTTTTAAACTGAATTCATTATCAAGATTCAAGATTCAAGGTCTTTATCATCAACACAGCATACAGCAGATTCAAATGCTGCCTCCAGTTTGTAGTGGGTTTATGGGAGCTTTTGTTGTTGTTGAGTCTTTTGGTGAGTATTGTGAGGTGTTTGTAAAAGTGTTTGTGTTTGTCTAACATGGTGTTTTTCTCCAGGACAGGCCTCGGTGTGAAAGTCTTCCTGCACTGAGGGCAGCTGTGGATTCCCTTCCTGTCCTCTTCATCAAAGTGCGTTTTAATACAGTTCATGCAGTAGCTGTGTCCACAGGGAATAGCCACCGGATCCTTCAGTAGATCAGCAGGAAGAAAAGGGAGGGTTATCAGGCTGTGCTTCACTCCAGGAAGAGGAGCGGTTTGAGAGCGATACTGTGTGTTTAACCCTTTTATTTACCACTCACCTCAACCTTTAAGCTTGTTAACCCTTTCTTTTATATAAATAAATTTCACTTTAGAAACATCAGAGTTCTCACTGAAGTTAGCAAACAGTCCTCAGTTTTACTGAATGCAGGAGGATAATGATCCTAAACATTCAGTCTGGAAAATAACCTGACTCTCAAAATCAGCAAAACTAGAGAAATGACACTGGACTACCGGAAACGACCAGTCAGGGAACACCAGCCCATCCACATAAAGAGTGTCAAGGTCGAAAGGGTCAACAGCTACAAATTCCTTGGAGTCAACATCACCGAGGATCTCTCCTCAACAGAAAAACACAAAAACATCTTCATCAGCTAATTTGTCTCATTCTTCAAAATGTCACATTTAACCTCCTAGGACCTGCGTCCACATATGTGGACATCACATTTTTGGTTATTTAGACCAGAATACTCAATTTTGCTCTACAAGGGCCTGATATCCACTTACGAGGACATTATACTGCTACTGTTCTATCACAATTTTAAACGAATATCCTCATATGTGGCTCTTATTTTTCTTAAAAACAAAACTAACGTAAAAAAAAATAAATCTGATAATTCTTTGTTTTTACATTCATTGGGCCCCAATATGCCCGTATATCAGAGAGAAATTAAAAATGCTGCTGTGGAAGAGTTCAGGTCTTAGGAGGTTAAAAGTATATGATATAACACAGATTATTAATTAGATTATAAAATTATTAAATATTGTATTATTACATTACTACATTATTCTCACCGTTTTAGCAGATGAACTGAAATGTGTGAGTACATGGGTACATGTACTCACACAGTACATCTGTTTTGAAATTTACATCTGGTTCTTCTCTGGTGTTCATGCAGACAGCTCTGCAGTAAATAATCATCTGTACTAACACACTCTGTCTGTTGTAGAGCTCAGGCCTCGTCTCCTTGTTTGTGCCAGATAATCAGCTGCAGTACCTAAAACAGTTCAGTCACAACCGTCTGCCCACTCTCACCCACCGACTTTCTCCTGCATGGTCATAGATTCAGAGCGCATCCTCCGACACTTGTCTGTGTTTGACTTTGTTGTGGAAAAATTAATGGAGCACTGAAACTAAAGTGGTTTGTTTGTGTGGAGACGATCTTTGTTCATCTGTCAGGAGGTTAGCTCCACAACTCCCATAACTACAAACCTTACTGAACCTTTAAGTCCACCAGCCTGGCTGTTTAAACACATCTGTGTTCCTCGTGGGTGAGTCAGACTTCCACTCTGCACTCACTGGTTGGACAAGGGAGACTTGCTCTGCATCAGAAAATCCACAAGGACAATGTCTGACCATCAGGTCTGAAGGTCAAAGCACTCAGAAAGCAGGAAACACAGCAGCAAGTCCACCTCTGAATGGCTCAGAAACACCAGTGGCCAAGTCAAAGTGTGGAATTTAAGGCTGAGAAGCTTCATCCTTCTTTAAACCGTCGTTCCTGCTAGGAAACCTCCAATGTGTCCCATTCAAACCATACTTCAAAGAAGAGAGGACCAAAAGACATGCCTAGTTGCAAGGTACAGACCTTTGCACACAGGTAGGTTTGGATAACATTTTCCCTTAATAGAATAACCATCTTTTAAAAACAGAATTTTTATTACTCATTTTTCACGAGGTGGTAGCAAATACCTTTTAACAGCACTGCATGCTGTGTCACTTATAGACTCACAATTACCTTTGCTCCTCAGTAACACCACCTGCATCCATAAATGACACTTCTGCTGCTCTGCAAAGGAGCTGATATCACTTAATTCAGTGATGCTCACATTCCCAATAAAAACATTCAATCACAAATATTATTTTCACAAAATGCAAACCCATTTTCTTCACACAGGGATCATTTGAATAGGAAACATTTAAGTCTTTTGAGCCATCAATTTTCAGCGTCCTGTGAAACAGTGAGGCAGACAAACGTATTACGAACTGATTATTAATAACTGTGATCATCACGTGTTATTGAGAAATCCTCACAAATACAAGGAAATAAAAATATGAGATTGCCACAGACAGAAATCTCTGTGTCAAACACAGAGAGGAAAGACTGCTGTGTTTACTGTGATGACCAATCGTAACAGTCCATTTCACCCGCATCTTTAGCCCTCTACAGCATAGCGTTGCCCTGAGGCAACAAACCACATTTTCATGCCTTACACTGGCCCTTCAAAAAAAACACTTTTTTTTCAGATAATGCTACCAGACACATCTCTTTCCAATAAAATGATGAGTTGAAGGTGGTGTGACTTTCATTTTGGGGGGGAGGACCCCTTTCTGCAAGCTGCACTACATGGGGGACATCTCCATTAGGAGGCAAGATAAAGATCACTATTTTACATGTTTATAGTGAAATAAATGTATATTAAAAAATACTTGTATGTGCATGAATATGTTAAGAAGCATATTTGATTGTTTGTTCTACTTTTTAAATTTATTTATACAGTAAAACTGTTCATTTTCATTCATTGCCTCAAGGCAACACTGCGCAGTTAGCCCAATTTTTTTCAGGCATTATAATGCATTTGCATATGTGTGTAGAGATGTGTTTGTGTGCATTTATATGATCATAGTCAATGTTTTTTACTTTACAATCTACTCATAATTACAGGACATGGATGTAAACACCTTTTATGGAAGGAAACCAAGGGAATGTGCACTGTCTGTCCTCAGAAAGTGAGGACAGTGAGCTTTCAGGGAGTGACATTGAAGTAGAGGAGTGGATCCCTGAATGAGGTTTGCGGGACACTTAGGAGCTCAGGGGTCAGTTGATAAAGTAACCGTGTCTTTGTGCGTGTTAGTGCCCACATAGCAAGCAGGTCTGGCCAGGATCAAGTCGGCACTGCTGGCTGACCAGGGCTGGACCAGGCCTGGCATCGATGGCACTGTCTATGTGATGGCATGCCATATCTGGCTTGATTGTGGCTTGGTTTATGTGGCCCAGGCCTACAGAAAACAGGTCTGGCCCAGACCTGGAATAAAAGCTTCAGTTTCGTATGCAGACTGTGGAATGGGGAACAGCTTCGTGTGAGCCCTGGCCTGGTCGACAGTTGATCAGAGGGGCTGCTGAAACTGGCAGCATGAACAGGGTGATGCCAACAACCTTCACAGCGTCCTTGTCTTTTGTCTGGTCACTTCTGCGTCAAAATACTGAAGACTGAAGTCGTTTGAAATCCCAAAGGTATCATTCACAAAACTTTGCAGCTCCTCTACTGTTGGTGGGATCCCTGATGGAATTTCTTGATTTGGTAATCAGTGATTACCAAAGCTTTTTATTTTAGCTTTATCTTGTTCAGCCTAGAATAAAATGTAAATGGGCAGAGTTAAGATTAAGTGGGGTCAACTTGGTCATTTTCTGCTGCTTCAATTTCAAAACTAGTAGTTTAATTTAATACAATCATCCATCACAACCTATTCAAAATGCATAGTCTACATACTGATCAGCTGAATTTAAGTTGAGGGATCTTCCAACAACTGAAAAGAACACAACATTAATAACAATCACACTCCCCGAAGTAAATATTTTACACACACAAATTGTTAAAGACAAATTTGAATTAATACTAAATTTTTTAAAGGTGAGGTTCACATATAAAACAATGAAACTCTTTATTAGATTAAAAAGGGGATAGACTCTATTTTCTGTACCGATCTGGTGACAGATCATGACATGAAATAACACTATTTGTGTATTTATATACTGTATATATCTTCCCATATTTGAAAAGATGTCCTTTTAATCTACACAAGGTCATCTCTGTATCCAAACACCATCGGGTGTTAAACATAGAAATAGACTTATGTCAGATTAAACACGTATTACTATATTACTTCCTGAGTGTACCTTTGTCTTGAAGATCGTTCTACACAAACATAAACATCGTGACTGAGCGTGGGTCTCACTGATACACGACCAAGTTTAACTGGAACCTCCATCATCCCTCTATGTGAGCTGTGCCTGCACTAAATTCACGGGGCTCCGACAGCATGAAAATGAAAACCAGTTATGTTGCTGGACTGAGCCACTTTAGCTTCATTACCACAACTGAAAAACTGTGTGGAGACAAAAGCTTTGAAAAACTGTGACTGACAAAATCCTGCACAAATGATTTTAACTACATCACTGAGTGCAAAACTTTTTCATAAAATGTTAAAAGTAAATGAGGGAGGCTACAGCCCATCGAAATACATCATTGATATATTTTTTTAATATGGTAAAACGTGTGGTTAAGCTCTGAAGTAACACAGCCTTGGAAAGTGACCTTATGCTAGCAGTCCACTTCATGCCATTTTGCGTAAAAATATGATACTGTCGTTACAGTGGTCATTATTAATCAAATTTTGACGTATCATACTGTTTAGATCTTTTACTCAAAACTGCTACACGTTATTGTTTAAAACATGTCGTATATTCGTACAACATAAGATAATCTTATGTGCCACAAACAGGACTTTAATATCACCAACCATTCCCATGTTGTTACGGTGTATCCATATAAATGGACCACCCAGGTCAAAAGGTCATCAATCAAGCTTGCATTCTTGAGTGACACAAGCCGTATACATATGTTTTTTAGCGTGGCACTTGTGGTCCTCCATACTTTTATAGTTTGAAGTATCAGAGACGTGCTGTGATCAGTTTGTTCACTCTGAGCCAGTCTGAGCAGTCAGACAACATATTTGTAAATCAGCACATGGCGGTGTTGCCCTCTCACACTCTTCAGGTGGAGTCCCGCCTCCTTCCAGGAAGCACTTCACCTGTGTGTCCGTGTTTAGTGTCCAGGTGTGAAGTGGAGCTTGTTGGTGGTGTGTGTGTGAAGAAACTGTAAGTTTGCTTTTTGCCTCCTTTAACAGTTTGACTCTTTCTTTCTGCGACGTTTCAGGATCAACTTTGATCACTGTTGTGTTTGAAGACAAATCCACATGATTCTAAATTATTGATTGGCTTGAAACAAACAGTTTTATAAACAGTTCATGTTTGATTGATTACTTCATAAACAACCTGTGCCTTTTTTTTTTGGAACGAAAACATTGTCTCACCATTAAATCACATACATCAGTGTCCAACTGTTTCCTGTCTGTCCTTTAAAATTAAAATGACATTAATGTTAGTTGTAATGTGTTTGATTGCAGTCGGGTTGTAAACTTCATATTTCCTTGATTGATCATAGAATCCATTTGTGTTCCTGTTTAATTCGCATCAAAGAATCAGACAACAAACCTCAGTAACAGCCTCTGAAAATCTGAAAACTAAAACAGTTGCTCCACTCTGATAGGCCCAGATGAGGCACAGGCTCATTTTTCAGGTGTGAGTCAGACAATCAGACAGTTAAAAATGTGTCGAAAAAACTCAACTCTTATCATGTTCCTGAACCTCCTAAGCTGGACTCCTTCCTGCTATTTGGAGGCTAAGCTCAGAGCTCTCTGAGAGGATTCTCAGGCTTTTTGAGAATACCAACACGGAGCAGAAAAATCCTCATCACCCACTGGGAAATAGTCTGACTTTTTGCCAGCAATGCGGCAAAAAGGCAACAAAACACATGACCTCATGGTTGGTGAAACTGACATGCACCCAATTATCCTTGAGAGAATAAAGAGCTGGTCCAGTGACTGGGACAAAAACTCAGTCTTTCCTCCTGTATCCACAGTTAACTGATACTCTCTTGTTCTTTCAGATGAAAATTCCCTCTCGTATTTTACAGATCAATGATGGCGAAGTCTGTTCCATTGCAACTCCTGGAAATGCTGGATCATCTGGGAGAGGAACAGCTGAAACGTTTCCACTTTTACCTGCAGAATGAACCTGTAGGTGATTTCCAGACTATCCAAAAGAGTCGTCTGGAGAATGCAGACAGGCTGAAAACAGTAGATGTGATGATACAGAGCTATTCTGATCATGCAATGGAGGTGGCAACGTTGATTATTATGATGATGAATAATGGTAAGTGAAAAAAAGACATGAAAACAACAAAAATAAATACAAAGGTTTATTTTATTAAGCATGTTGAGAGTCAAGTTGTGTCAGTTTATGTTTTTAAATTTCTCACGTTTCTCCTCAAATTACTTAGAGGAAATATCCTAAAGGTATTTTTTTGTTTGTTTTTTGTTTAAGCCATTCAAGTTATTTATAATTTATTTATTTATTTTTCTCCCCAGTTACTCCCTTAATAAATAGCATGCCATTAATTTGTTAATTGTCCAGCCAAACTTTTAATACATTAAATAATAACATTTCTAAAAAGATTATCCTGTTATGCCTGTTTTACCTTTACCTCTCCAAAAATTGCATGGAAACATGAACACTTTTGATTTATTGATATTTAAGCAATGCATCTTGCTGTCATCTTTTAATTTCATTTTCATAAACTGACTTTCATAGAAAACACGCTACACCCAATGTTATGTTTTTACTTTGTCTACTTTTATTATTGAGCTTAAATAAAGTTATAAAACAGTTAGTTACTACTGCAGTTCTCTGTGCTGTATATAGATAGCAATTGAAGTACATTTTGTAGTTGTTGCCCACTGACTCAATGTTTTCCTTTCTATTTTCTTTTTAAATTTAAAAATTAAGAAAGAGTGCTGAATAGTGGTCTCGCTCAGAGCAGTGAAGTAACCCAGAAACTGTAAGTAAAGTTCAAAAATCCATTTTCTCTGTCACTCAATAAACCTTTCAGATACAGACATTGACAACATTGTTGGTACCCTTCAGTCAATGAAAGAAAAACTCACAATGGTCACAGAAATAACTTTAATCTGACAAAAGTAATAATAAATAAAAATTATATGAATGTTAGCCAGTGAAAGTCAGACATTGCTTTTCAACCATGCTTCAACTGAATTATTTAAAAAAGATAAATGCATGAAACAGACCTGGCCAAAAATGATGGTACCTATAACTTAATATTTTGTTATACAACCTTTTGAGGCAATCACTGCATTCAAACGATTCATGTAACTGTCAATGAGACTTCTGCACCTCTCAGGAGGTATTTTGGCCACTCCTCATGAGCAAACTTATCCGGTTGTTTCCGGTTAAAAGGATGCCTTTTCCAGACTGCATGTTTCAGCTCTTTCCAAAGATGCTCAATAGGATTGAGGTCAGGGCTCATAGAAGGCCACTTTAAAATAGTCCAATGTTTTCCTCTTAGCCATTTTTGAGTGTTTTAGCTGTGTTTTGGGTAATTGTCCTGTTGTAAGACCCATGACCTGCGACTGAGACCAAGCTTTCTAACACTGGCCAGCACATTTCTCTCTAGAATCCCTTGATAATCTTGAGATTTCTTTGTACCCCGCACAGATTCAAGCCAACCCGTACCAGATGAGGGAAAGCAGCCCCAGAACATAACCAAGCCTCCCCCATGTTTCACAGTTGGGACAGCGTCCTATCTTGATATGCTTCATTTTTCTGTCTGTGAACATAGAGCTGATGTACCTTGACAAAAAGTTCAATTTTTGTCTCATCTGTCCACAGGACATTCTCCCAGAAGCTTTGCGGCTTGTCAACATGTAGTTTGGCATATTCCAGTCTGGCTTTGTATGATTTGTTTTCAACAATGGTGTCCTCCTTGGTCATCTCCCATGTAGCCCACTTTAGCTCAAACTACGACGGATGGTGTGATCTGACACTGGTGTTCCTTGAGCATGAAGTTCAGCTTGGATCTCTTTAGAAGTGTTTCTGGGCTCTTTTGTTACCATTTGGATTATCCGTCTCGTTGATCTGTCATCAATTTTCCTCCTGCGGCCACGTCCAGGGACGTTGGCTACAGTCCCATGGATCTTAAATTTCTGAATGACATGTGCAGCTGTAGTCACAGGAACATCTAGGTGCTTGGAGATGGTCTTATAGCCTTTACCTTTAACATGCTTGTCTATGATTTTCTTTCTCATCTCCTGAGAGAACTCTTTCCTTTGCTTTCTCTGGTCCATGTTGAGTGTGGTACACACTATGTCGCCAAACAGCACAGTGACTACCTGGAGTCATATATATTGGCCCATATGTTGGCCCACTGACTGATTACAAGAGTGTAGACACCTGTGATGCTGATTGGTGGACACACCTTGGATTAACATCATCCTTTTGTCACATTATTTGTATTCTTTTCTAGAGGTACCATCATTTTTGTCCAGGCCTGTTTCATGCATTTATTTTTTTAAAATTCAGTTGAAGTAGAGTTGGGATGCCCTGGAAACCTAATCCAGGAGGCGCCCAGGACGCATCGTTGTCAGATGCACGAACTACCTCAACTGGCTCCTTTCGATGTGGAGGAGCAGAGGCTCTACTAAGAGCCCCTCTCAAATGGCCAAACTTCTCACCCTATCTCTAAGGAAGAGGCCAGCCACCCTTTGGAGGAAGCCCATTTCCGCCGCTTGTATCCGCGATCTTGTTCTTTTGGTCACTACCCACAGCTCGTGACCAAAGGTGAGGGTAGGGGCGTAGATCGGCTGGTAAATTGAGAGCTTCGCTTTTACATTCACCTCTCTCTTCACCACAACAGAGCAGTACAGCGTCCGCATCACTGCAGCTGCTGCACCAATCCGTCTGTGGATGTCCCGCTCCCTACTCCCATCACTTATGAACAAGACCCCGAAATACTTAAACTCCTCTACCTGAGGTGGCATAGGCATAGGTGCTGTTGTTGCATCACTAAAGTGTGAACACCATGTACCCCTAAGGCTGCCTCTTTTGCAGTCTTACAGTGGCTTGCAAAAGTATTTGCCCCCCTTTAACTTTCCAACATTTTGTCACATTATTCCAAACATTGATTCCAAACATTTTTTACAAATAAATAACTGCAAAGTGGGGTGTGCGTAATTATTATTAGCCCCCTGTGTCAATACATTGTAGAACCACCTTTTGCTGCAATTACAGCTGTCAGTCTTTTAGGGTATGTTTTAGGGGAGACAGTTCAGGCTAGGTGGCTGGCCGGTCAGCCGAACGAGCAGTGACCCAGAACCAAACAATGGAAAAAGGCACAACATCAGGAAGGAAAAGGAGATATCCCCAAGATGGCATCAATCTTGAAGAAGCTAAGCAGGGAAGATAAGATAAGGGAAGGGGAGAGGAGAAAAGTGCGACCGCCTTCGCCAAGAGCCAAAGAAGAAGCTCTCTCAATGAAAGAACAGTACATACATATACAAGTGTATCGTACCACAGTGTGTTCCAGAACAGCTTTTATACTGATAGGGTTGTAAGTAATCTAGAAAACCTGGAACACCTGTAGGAATTAGTATTACCAGCTTTCCAGGCATGATCAGCCTCTATTCCATTTTTAGGTATTAAAGAGCAGAAATTATTTAATTTCATTCAGACGCCTAAAAATGCTTCTTTCTGAATATTTCTGAAGAATTAACCATATATTCACAGGCTACTGGCCCTTTCTGCCCAGCACATGTAGTACGCATGAGGTTAAATGGCGTCTGGCCCTTAAAACTTTTCAGCTCTTTCAGTGAATTATTGTCTGAGCATGATGAGTATTTGGAATCTGTGTTAGCTCTGAAGGCTAGCTAGCAATTCTTTAGCTGGTTACATGATAATTTCTGGTTCAGTTGTTTGTTTAGTGGACTTTTACATAACTGCTCATTTAATCATCACTTGTTTTCGTTGTTTCTGTGGATACCACACATGTTTGGACTTATACTTCTAAACCCGTGTTATGATGGATTAAATGCGATCTCCTCCCTTTTTCCGTAATTTTTTTGGGGTGTGGGTGCTTAACAGGACTTAAACTGCAATAAATATGTATTAAAAGGTGTTCTACAATTTTTGAGTTTATGTTTTGAGTTTATAGTGTATGTTAGAAAGTATGAAAAACATTTCAGATCTCTGGATGCTACAGGAAACTATGAAAAGTCATTAATAAGAGCAAAGGCAGGGAGGTGTCCTTTCCAGCAAAACAGAAGAGTAATATAAAAATAATGAAGGTCACAGTTTGAATCAGTTATATTTCATTCAATACAGTGGTGTACTGAGTCCAGATCATTAGCAGTTTGAGTCACATATGGATTGAAGTGTATTTGTGAAAATGTTGGACTGTTCCTTTATCAGGGACTAACAGTATGTGTATGAGAGCCATGTAATGTCCATGTGTGCATGCTGAAAGAGACTGTGCTTGTCTGACCCCCCTCCTACTTTCAGGGTGGAGCCTGCTGGAGTCCTATCGCTCAGACAAGTTCTAAGGAAGTGTAAGTGTGTTTTTAATGTGATTCATGAAAACAAAGCAGCACACATTCAAGTGTCAATCAATGAACAGATGATGGATCAATAACTGCAGCTGGATTGTGTTTGTTCTCTCCATCAGATTCCTGTCCACTCACAATCGACACAAACACAGCACAAAAATACCTCAAACTGTCTGACAACAACAGAAGGGTGACATGTACATTTGATGAGGTTCAGTCATATCCTGATCATCCAGACAGATTTGATGGTGATCCTCAACTGCTGTGTAGAAATGGTCTGACTGGTCGCTGTTACTGGGAGGTTGAATGGAAAGGAGAGGTGCATGTATCAGTTAGTTATGGAAGAATCAAAAGGAAAGGAATTAGTAAGGACTCTACGTTTGGAGGGAATGATCTTTCCTGGTGTCTGATCTGCTCTAATGATGACACTCAAGGTGTAGTTTACAATAACAGATTAACCTCTGTTTCCTCCTCCTCTTCCTCTTCCTCTTTCTCTAACAGAGTAGCAGTGTATGTGGACTGTCCTGCTGGCACTCTGTCCTTCTACAGAGTCTTCTCTGACACTCTGATCCATGTGTACACCTTCAACACCACATTCACTGAAACTCTTTATCCTGGGTTTGCAGTTGAATATGGTTCATCATTGCTTCTGTTGAGTTGAGTGTAAAGAGTGTCTCCTGTTAGAGAAACACTAACAGTTGTTGAACAGATAGTTCAGTCTGTAAATGTCTGTCTCTTTCACTCAGAAACACGTTTTCAGACTCATGGGTTCAATCAGTTGATGTTTTAAACTATTCTAAATGATTCCTTGTAAACTTCTTCCTCTTCAGTCTTTTAAAGATGCAATAATGATAATAATAATGGATTGGATTTATACAGCGCTTTTCAAGGCACCCAAAGCGCTTTACAATACCACTATTCATTCACTCTCACATTCTCACACTGGTGGAGGCAGCTACGGTTGTAGCCACAGCTGCCCTGGGGAAGACTGACAGAAGCGAGGCTGCCATATCACGCCATCGGCCCCTCTGGCCAACACCAGTAGGCGGTAGGTGAAGTGTCTTGCCCAAGGACACAACGACCAGGACAGAGACCCCGGGGATCGAACCGGCGACCTTCTGGTTACAGATGCGCTTCCCAACCTCCTGAGCCACGGTCGCCCTTGCAAGCTACTATTGTTCCAGGTCCACATGTTGTTTTTCTGTATTTTGCACTCAAAGCTTCACAGTGAATATCAGTATGTTGTGTTTCTCTGAAGCTCAGTTCACACAGTTCTAGCTCCTCTGCATTTTCAACAAGTCTGGGCTATATAAAATGAATCAAAATGGTTGATTTCTCTTTCTTAATGGGATTTTTCCAAACTCCCCATGCGATCTCACTGTTTAACTCATTGTTGGAAGCTCATCATTTATAAACACTTTTGCCATAGAAGCTGCAAATATTGTCTCAATTGATGTTAATGCAGTTATAACGATAAAATGATTTTCTGGGAGTATCATCATCATCTAATAAATAAGAAAGACTGAATTTACCAATTGAAATTAGCCTTGTCTTCTTTGTCAATGTCTTTTGACAAAAAAACCAGCGGGGCTTGTGGAAACACAGACCTAACAACGTACTATGGAGTTTTTACGTGTTTTGGAGTTTGTACGTGTTTTGTCTGTAGGGGCCACCATAAATATACTTTCATTTATTCACTCCACATAAAATGTAATAAATAAATCATATGATACAAAAACCAACTAGTCACAGTTCAACTTTTAACTATTTAAATTTTCAGCTTTTTCATTTTAAACAAATTTAAAATGAAACAACACAAAACACTGCAAACCACAACACAATTAAATATAAATTAAAATATTAAAACAAAAAGAAGATGCACATTCTCTGTCATATGGACCTGCATGAATAAACTTTCTGAATCCTTTATCATCTGCAACTGAAAATAGTGGATGATTACTATACCTTTCTAATGTGACGTTGTTGTCCCTCGCTCTCTTTCTCTCTGGCTCTGTTCCTGTGCTACTGCGAGTGTAACTTAACGCCCCTCCCCCCTCTGCTCAGCGAAAAGCACAAGGCTCGCATGCGGAGTGAAGCGGAAAAAACATGCGAGAGAGAGGGTGAGAGAAAGAAAAAAAACCCACGGCTCGCGATAAAGGAGCCGGCTCGCGTCGTTCACGTCAAAGACCCGGCTCTAAGAGCCATTTTGTTCGAGACCAACACATCACTAGTACAGATGTTCCAGCTGTATCTGTATGGATCTGTGTGTTGGTGGAGGTTTGTCTCTGTTTCACTCCGTTTGTGTCTCTGTTGTTCAGCTGGTTCTCAGGTAACTCTTATTTCTATAAAGATGATAATAAAATTGGATCTGATTCCGAAGGAAGTGATCTTTTTTCTTATTCAACCTCTTTTCCTTGAGTATAATAGAAATGTCATAGAGATCAATGAAAGGTTGTAGTTTATATCTTACTTTAACGATACATATTCTTCCCCTGTTAATGTATTCAAGTCACATAAACTAGAAGAGCCAGTGAAATCTATCCCATTGTTACAAATGTTGGAATATTAAAGAAGGAACAAAGAGGTCCATATTCACCGTAGTGGCACAAAACCTCTATTTGACATTTAACAATTGATTTACTGGATTGGATAGCTGGATTTACTAAAGAGACTCAGTGTCCAAAACTAAATAGATTTTGAAATATTTCAAACTCAACCACTCTGTGTTCCTCCGCCACTGCCTTGTTTGAGATTTGGACAAAATGGATTCTGGAATATTGAATTTTGTCATTTTGAGCTGATTGGAGACCAAAATAGCCAATCAGATTTTTTTGCATCCAAGTCTCTGATTGGCTGGTATTTTTAGCACAAATACAACAGTGTACAGAAAGAGTTGAGCAAGCACGGGCAGAAATGTTGAGAGCGCGAGCAACACAATGTGAGCAAGAGCAAATGCAAAAACTGAGTGAGAGGGGCTGCTATTGTGTGTGCTGTGTGTGGATAACAGCAAACACTGAAATACAGTTTTTGCACACAACAATTAATTTTGTTCACTCAAATTTAGCTTTTCTTCGCTCAAAATACATTTCTCCTCAAAATGCAACATTTGCACCTGCAATTTTTTTATATGCGCTCAGAATTGTGGCACAAAAATAACGCCATACCAAAATGGCTGTACTGTCTGACTAACCCCAAATTCACAGGTGACTCATGACCCCTGCTTAAGCGTTAGCTTCTGACTGCTCTGTTGGTGTAAATCTGTCTCTCTTTATGAATCGTTTTGTCTCTTATACAGAAAAAGGAGTGATCTTGGAGACCCCTGCACTTCCTGTGATAACAGGAAGTGATGTCACACTGCGTTGCAGACATAGCAATGGTGACACGGTGGCAGCTTACTTCTTCTTCAGTGGACGTCTTCTTGGATCTGGATATAAAGAGCACACCATCTCTAATGTGCAGCAGTCTAATGAGCGTCTGTACTGGTTTACTGGTTTAGGTTTTATCCGATACCAGTACCAAACCGGTACTTTTGAAACGGTGCCGGTGCTCCAACCGGTGCTCCAACCGGTGCTTATAGAATGGAGAACACACAATTTGCCCAAAAAACTCTCATGTTCAGCTGTTTTTTGTAAAAAGATAACAATGTTAGCCTTTTCTGCAGCTATGGGGCATATATGGTATCACTCTTGGCTGGAAGCAGCTTAAACAATGGAAAAAACACAAACTTTGTCCAAAAACCTCTCATGTTCAGCTGTTTTTTTGTAAAAAGATAACAATGTTAGCCTTTTCTGCAGCTATGGGGCATATATGGTATCACTCTTGGCTGGAAGCAGCTTAAACAATGGAAAAAACACAAACTTTGTCCAAAAACCTCTCATGTTCAGCTGTTTTTTTGTAAAAAGATAACAATGTTAGCCTTTTCTGCAGCTATAGGGCATATATGGTATCACTCTCGACTGGAAGCAGTGCTTAAACAATGGAAAAAACACAAACTTTGTCCAAAAACCTCTCATGTTTAACTGTTTTCCACTTTTTCTTTGGTCATTTTAGCCTTTTAGGCCAGGGTGAAGGGAGTATCTGCCATCAAACAAGAAGACAGACGCATGTAGCTATGATGGTGTTTGCTAGTTCACCTTACATGCATTAATGTAATAACGTGGTTAGCCTACTCAACGTAAATTACACATGAACAACATTAAGCTACTCACGCAGAGAAGAACGGCTGCTGCTGCATCATCATCCTCATCATTTCTGCTACACTGGCAGGGCTAGGGGCCAGGACTCTCCTCTTCGGGTTTTTGGGGGATGTTGCTAACTCCGGGTCCGATAACAGGCACCACACCCGCAGTAGATGTGCTCGGTGTGAGGTCTCGCAGCAAGCTATCAAATACAGCGCATTTCTTGACTTTAAAAAAAAAAAGAAGCTATGCGTCACCAGGTGTTTCATCGGATTTGAGGTGTAACCTCCTTTGCACAGTATCACCTTAAAGCACTTGTTGCAGCTGCTGATTTTACATCTTTTGCTGTGAAGTACAGCCAGACTTTTGACCGCTTCGCCTTGGGCATTTTTAATCTGTAGCTCTGCTCTAAAAGATCGTACGTACCTGGACCCGCCTACTATCCTCGGAAACGTAAAATGATCGGCTAGAATCTAAAGTGTATCACAGCTCAGGAAAAAAAGCACTGAAATAAAGCACCGAAATGTGCGCTGGTTTTCGGTCTGGTTACTACCGTTTATGTCAGAACTGGTGCCATCATGGCACCGGATACCAGTACCCATCCCTACTGACAGAGCTCCTCTGATATATACAACAAAGTCAAGCTTACACAGCTTTACTCTAAAGTGCTTCACAAACCGGTTTGTATGATTACAATCACACACAGTACCACATATATAACAATGTAAAAATATGGCTCTTTCATGTCATAGTGTAAAGAAACAGGAGACACCTTTCCTCCAGGTGTAGACTTCATAAATGAACTCCCCTTACACTGGAACATGTTGCAGTCTGTGAGCAACACACTGACAGTCGACACATGTTCATTTGTTTTTACATGCTGGAAAACTAGCCTTACCTCTATTTAGCTCCAAAGGGACATGAAGGGTACCTCAAGTGGTCCCAAGTGGGTCATTGGAACCGCTTGAGACAATAACAATATCCATGATGTCGCAGGAGGAAATTATGTTTTCTAAAAGTGGAACCAAAGAAGTATATTCAGGGAAAACTATGTTGCTCTAATGTAGATCTTGTGGTACTCCGGAAGACAGAAGATGAACAGATGAGATGATCAGATGAGGATCACCTTGTTCCAAATGTGAGAGAGAACAGTCAGTCTGACATACACAACAAACCAAACCCAGATCTGCATGAAATTTGAATCAAACATTTCTCAGGGGAACGGCTGTGTACGATGACGTACCTGCCAGCTCTCCTGAATTGATTGTGGCAGGTTGAATGTTATTCCTCGGTTCCACCCACTTTCAGCCTTGAGCGTTAGGGGGCGCTAGTATAAATAGTGGCCATTTGAGCATTCCTGGATCGCTTACCTGTGATCTCCTTTTTGGTCACCTGACTTCCCTTTGGTGTTGCAGAGATCATTTGCGGGTTACCCTTCTGAAGCCTCCATCGCGGCTGGTGTTTTCTCATTGTAGTGTGTACATTGCCTTACTTGGTGGTAAACAGATATTGTTTTTAGGTCATAGCTGTAGAAGCCTCCTATGAGCCCCTGCTCATGTTTCATGACGCGGTTTACTCGGTACGTAATTCAATTTTGTTACGATCTCTGCCTTTTATTGTTCTTTTATAGTAATTACTTATTATGCTTTGCAGGAAGTGTGGGCCTTAGTTTTACGCAACGCTACGCTAACTGAAGTGCTGCTGCTTTGCTTTGCTTTTACCGTCTGTTCCCGTTGCGAGGTTTCTTTTCCTGCTGCTGCCAGCTTTTTAAAGTGGACGTCTGTGTGGACAGTGGCCATATGCACGCCGGTTATGGGAGTCAGCTGGCGTACATATTGATTGACTGGATGATTAACTTATAGTCGGGCAGATGGCAAGTTGGAGCAATACGGCGATTCCGTTTGCTCCAGATTTTAAAGTTTTATCCAGATTGTATGTTGTTTTTCTGTTGTTTTGATTTGTATTTTGGATTTTTGTTATGCCACTGGTGGGAGGCCCTTTTTCTAGCTGCAGATCACCGGTGTGGTCCTGCAGTTGTGTTATCCCCCAGCGCTACATATTAGTTTTGTTGTAATATATTAAAATTTTCTTTGTTTCTTTTATTCAGATGCGGAGTGCCGACGTGGAGGAGACTAGGGTGCCTTGGTGGTAGGATCCTTTGAGTGTACACACCTGCCTTGTTTTGCTTATTAGTGTGAGTGTGTGATTTTGTGTTACACTTGTGTCTTGGTGTGTTTTCTTTTTTTTGAGTTTGTGCGTGGCATCCCTGCCCCTCCACTGGTAAGCCTCAGCTCTGAATACCTTTTTAAGCATATGTGTACATGGATATTTATGATTGTGCTTTTATACGGTGTTTTAAATAATTATTAATAAATTGTCAACTTGTTTTAACATTGAACCTCGTCTCTGTACCGAGTATAACAAACCTTACTGCCTTCTTGGTGATTAGTGTTACTTCCAGTATTCTCTGGGTGAAATTCCCAGTGTGGCGCTGTCTTTCAAACTGTGAAGAGTATTTACTTTATTCTCACCTCGTGCTGCCACATTAACATCAAGTTGTTTCATTAGCCGTGAGAGGAATAGATTCATAAATCCTGGTCCAGGGAAGACAATACAGATAGTCAGGGCAACCAAATGATCGACATCTGTAACATTGCTGTTATTCCAGTTTAACATGACAATCAAATAATGGTTCTCTTGATTCACTTTTGATATATAATAGAAATAAGACAAACTTGATCAATAAAAGGGGATTGAAAGATAGATGAGCAATGCTTTCAGTGTTGAGGTTCTGATGTAAGTCGAGGCTTTACCAAATATTGGATTTAAACCTGCAGGATGTGCGCTGATGCGTTAAGAATTCATTTTAAATGATCCAGCTCTAGTCTTTACATTTCACGCCAACTTTGCAACACATGACAAAGAGAAAGAGGGAGGAAGATAATTTTACACAGAGGAAGAAGGTCCATCAATTATGGATTTTCTCTTCTTTCGGAAACCTTGAAACAGCTCTGTAAAGCTTGCACCATGTTTTCCTGCAGAGGAAAGAGACAACTATGATTCAAAGTCCCCACATTTAAAGTCACTGAAATCATTGTTTTTTCTCCATTATGTTGGTTAATCTGTACTTCTGCAGGTTGTTTTAAGTGCAGAAAGTTGGTGTCATGTGATTGGCTGATTAGATATTTAGATCAATGAGCAGCTTACAGGTTTTCCTAATGAAGTGTCCCCTGAGTGTACTTAATGGCCATGGAACCTGTATAATTCCACAAACCTTTACTCAGTGTGTTGGAATGTGTGTTATTAGCAGTGTAGGGACTAACGCATTATTAACCCTTTAAGACCTACCATAGAACCAAGTCCGCCAGAGCTTATATTATATTTTTACATGCTGTGGAGCCATTTTTGGGAGCATTTCAAGTTGCTATACATCATTACAAACAATATAGCCCAAATTTTAATAATGTGTATGCATTACCTGCATAGTAATTACATAAATTGCAAAGAAGTGCAATAAACTACAAAAATATTGAACGTTTTTGCAAAGCTATATGTGGAAGGAAATCGTGACCTAGGGAGCGCTGATGGCATAAGATGTAAGTACAACTCCTCCGGTTTCATATGCAAAAAAAAAATATTGTGCTACCTTACGCGATTTAAAAATAGTTACTCAAAACGGAGCGTGCCCGCTCCGACCGGCTTTAAAGGGTTAAGTAACGCGTTACAATAACTACGTTATTGTTGTGGTAACACGCACGGTAATGCGTTATTATGCCAAAATCAGGAATGCGTTAATCGTTACTGGGATTAAGATAGGGTCGTTATTAGTTACTTTGTGTGTTGCATCCGACTTACCTTGGAAATAGGAAGGCGGACCTGGGAATAATGTCACACTCGAGTAAACGGCATTCTGGTTAGCCTCATCAGAGAAGTCGGGACTCCAATATGGCAATGCTCTCTAAAACAGTTGTTTTGCTAGAGCTGAACTTCTGGTAAGAAGTTATGACCTGCAGTCTATCTGGGTCAGATATAAACCAAGTTTAGATGTAGTTTATTTTCCTTATACTGAATTTTTACAGTCAGTTACAATAACTCGTACCACGTACTAGCTAGCGTGACAGAGTTTCTATACAGCTAGGTCGGTGCTATTATTATTATTAGGTCGATGTTACTGATGTTGAATCGTCTCGTATTCAGAGAAAATATTGCGCATTTTGTATTGACGTGAAAAGAAACAACCTGCGTGAGTGTTGCTGGATCCATCACTACAAAGAACACGCCAGACAGGTCAGGGATAAAGTTATTGATTAATTTAAAGCAGTCTTAGGCTACAAAAAGATTTCCCAAGCCTTGAACATCCCACGGAGCACTGTTCAAGCATTCATTCAGAAATGGAAGGAATATCCCAGATAGCAAGGAAACATTGAAACAACGTTGAGTCAATATCAGGCAACGTCATTGAATCAACGTTGAAGTGTGACGTTGACCTAACGTCACTCTTGCACCCTTTTTTAATGTTGAAACAACGTCAGGTTTTGATGTTGAATCAATGTTGAAACCTGACATTGAATCTGACATTGAAACAATGTCATATTCTGATATTGAAACACTGTTGAGCTATGGTGTTGATTTTCCTCCTCTTTCGCACAGTTGCTTTTTATTAAAAAAACAGTTAAATCATGATTGGAAATCTACCTTTCTTTATAGGTATTTTAACCAATACTAAACTACTGCATGTTTCCATCAATACTTAAACCACCTAAACACATAATTGTACTTATTCCTCAAATTGGACACCCTTTATAAAAAAAAACAACAACAAATGTCTCACAATGTATCATGTCAATATTAATATCCTAAAATAAGAAAGCATTGCATGTGATGTAACAGAGAAAAAAAATAAACAAAAAAAGGTCAATAGGCATGTTTCGTTTGCTAAATACTTTATTAAAAGACAGTTTCCTATTTACATTTATATGTTTCACAGAAGTTTGTAATTTTTTACTCTGGGATGGGGATGCATGATGTGCGTCCTGCACCACCCAAACGATCTGGGGCGTATCTGAGCCATTTCTGCACTGCTTGTGCAAAGACAAACTTGGACATAGAGTTTGCCCCTAACTGCTGCGTCAGGCCATCTAGGAAAAAAATACACACACACAAACAAAAAAAGTGAATTAGAGCACATGACTAAGCTCTTGTTAACTGTCTTCAGCGGGGAGAAAGTATGTAAACTCCTAGGCTGATAAACATGAAAGTCACCAGGCGTAAATCTGCAAACTGCCGCATTTGATTCCCAAAGAGCTATGAGCAGAAAAAGTGATAAGTCTTAGCATGGTGTGCCGTGTATCCTTTAAAACGAAATAAACATGGGGTCCTCGGGCTGTACAACTACAACCCGAGGACTAAACAAGCCAAAGACCAAAGACTCCATCTCCAGATTAACTGGACATGAAAGTCTTGTTATTAAGAAAGACAAAGTAATATAGCAAAAAAACTGTAAAACTTACCACCATATATGCATTTGCAGAGCGCTGTATCTTTAAATGCCATTTTTTGCTTCGTCTGGTCCTTGGTTTTTTTCCCTGCCCAGTTGAGTACCGAGGCCAGCTCGTTTGTAATGGCATAAGCCATTACACGGCGGACTCGCACCTCCAGTGTGGTCCCTCCAATCAAGGCAAAGCGTCTCACCTATAGACACATTTTAAGAGATGGAATTAGCGTGTCTCATGTCTTAAATGTGTATGCAAGTGCTTGTGTGTTTAATCAACAGGCCGTTGTTATGTATTTAAATCACATCTGACAGCTATTACACTTTATAGTTACAAAGTGTACATAACCTTTATATACTTACCATTGCCTTATTTGCCTCTTATGATTGAAGAGCTGCCTCTGCATTGTTTAGCTCCTCAATGTTGTGCAAGGGCAAATCCAGAGGCAGTACCCCAGCATCTACCGATTCATTGCAGCAGGGATGGCGGATGGCTCTGACCTCCTCACAGAGTTCGTTAACAGCTGTCGTCAGGTCTGACAGCATAGCTAATATCTTTTGTGAGGTCGCATCTGTTTAAAAAAACAATTCCAGAAAGATTAATGGCTTAAGCAGTGAGAGGCGAAAAACTAATAAATAAATAATAAAACGCAGTTTACGTGTGGACAAAAGGTGCAAACGCAAGGTAGGTGAGCGTGCAACGTAAAGTTAGGTGAGCGTGCATCGTAAAGTTAGGTGAGCGTGCAACGTAAAGTTTGAATTGAGTGCGAATCGAAGCGGGTGCTCTCCAATCAGTAAAAGTAACAAAGTCATTGAACACATTTATACAGTTACCTTTACGTTTATCAATCATATATCACAGATTTACAATTTTTTGTAGTACTATGCTAAAAAGCAACTACAGAGCGAAAATCTGGGTCAAGTGCCGAGGCGACGGCAAGAACAAAGGAACCCTCGAAGCGTTAAAGCTAGCTAGCTAGCTTTGTAAGGGAATATAACGGAAAAGTATGAAACAAAAATGTTTTCTTTGTTGACTTTGTTCGCAGTGCAATTTATTTGTTGCCGGATTGTAAGATGAAAGTAGACACAATTTCAGGCTCCCACATTTTGTCTGAAACTTTACATTAACAAGTTTGTTTGTTTTTTACTGCTATTCAAATGCAACCGTGGAAATAACGAATAGAACAAAAGTCATTCATTCTTACCTTATATTAATCGTGGTGCAGGCCAGTGCAGTGCATGAACTGATGCCTTCTCCGGTCAATTCCGCTGAGAGTAAATCTAATGTCCCGCTCTACTGTACAAGACAATGGTTACCTGAAGGGATGTACCACTGTGAGAGGGGGGGCTATGGAATAGTCCAAGTGGTAGCAGCTTTAATTTCCCGCTCAACCATAAATCAATGGTTTTTCAACGTGATTGTTGTCACCTTGTCAACTATAAATAGATCAACAATCAACGATGACAGAACAACAGTGAATCAATGTTATTTCAATGTCAGTGTCAGGTTTCATCAGTATTTCAATGTTGTTTCAACATTGGTTTTGTGTTGACATTTCAAGCCTGGCGATTCTGATGGTTCAGATGGAAAATCAACATCTGTTCATTGTCTCCTTGCTATCTGGGATGGCACAACTGTAAACCTACCAAGACAAGGCCGTCCAACTAAGCTCACAGGCCGAACAAGGAGAGCGCTGATCAGAAATGCAGCCAAGAGGCCCATGGTGACTCTGGACGAGCTGCAGAGATCTACAGCTCAGGTGGGGGAATCTGTCCATAGGACAACTATTAGTGGTGCACTGCACAAAGTTGGCCTTTATGGAAGAGTGGCAAGAAGAAAGCCATTGTTAACAGAAAACCATAAGAAGTCCCTTTGCAGTTTGACACAAGCCATGTGGGGGACACAGCAAACATGTGGAAGAAGCTGCTCTGGTCAGACGAGACCAAAATGGAACTTTTTGGCTAAAATGCAAAACGCTATGTGTGGCGGAAAACTAACACTGCACATCACTCTGAACACACCATCCCCACTGTCAAATATGGTGGTGGCAGCATCATGCTCTGGGGGGCTTCTCTTCAGCAGGGACAGGGAAGTTGATGGGAAGATGGATGGAGCCAAATACAGGGCAATCTTGGAAGAAAACCTCTTGGAGTCTGCAAAAGACGTGAGACTGGGGCGGAGGTTCACCTTCCAGCAGGACAACGACCCTAAACATAAAGCCAGGGCAACAATGGAATGGTGTAAAACAAAACATATCCATGTGTTAGAATGGCCCAGTCAAAGTCCAGATCTAAATCCAATCGAGAAACTGTGGCAACATCTGAAAACTGCTGTTCGGAAACGCTGTCCATCTAATCTGACTGAGCTGGAGCTGTTTTGCAAAGAAGAATGGGCAAAGATTTCAGTCAGAGACAGACCCTAAAAGACTGGCAGCTGGAATTGCAGCAAAAGGTGGTTCTACAAAGTATTGACTCAGGGGGCTGAATAATCACGCACACCCCACTTTGCAGTTATTTATTTATTTGTAAAAAATGTTTGGAATCATGTATGATTTTCGTTCCCCTTCTCACGTGTGCACCACTTTGTGTTGGTCTTTCATGTGGACTTCCAATAAAATTGATTCATGTTTGTGGCTGTAATGTGACAAAATGTGGAAAGGTTCAAGGGGGCCGAATACTTTTGCAAGCAATTGTATCAGGTTATTCTTAGTACTGTGTACTTATAATGAATATCTTGCCCAAACTTAGTTATCTTAAGTCAGCTTTAGTCAATGTTTTTGAGACAAAAACTTTACATAATTTATTTAAGTTCTGGGAATGAATTAGATTTTACAAGTTAAAGCTGCTGTTAAAACAAAAATATTTTCTATTGAAATACACTTTAAAGAGGAATTGTTTTGGGTGTTAATTGCAATTTGAAACATGCTCAGCAATAATGCTCTAGACACAGGGAGTGTATACATGACACCTTTTTATTGATAAACATAACAAAGTCTGGGGAATATATGGACAAACATGCTTTTATTTTCTTCTTTCAAATTCTCATAAACACAAATGTAAAGCTTTCTACTTTTTCCTTCTCATATCACAAGAATAGGTATTTCAAAATAATCCTTGTTTACATTATTAAGAAAACCAAGTCAAGATAATTTCTTGTGTATTATTTTATTATTTCTACTGGATAATAATTAGTAAACCTATAGTAATTGTGATGTCCAAAGTCAACAGAAAACAATTTACTGACATTAAGATACAAATTGCACTCTGTTCCTGTGTTTATTGTCCTTTATCTCCATATTGATGTACAGTTAATTACATGAAGATGAATTCAATTCACACCAATCCTCATTGTGTTTTGCAGGCCCCCATCTTCACTACCACAGCTACACTTCCCACTAAAGCCCCAACTGCTGCCCCCACTGCGGTACCCACTGGTCCCACCGCAGTTCCAATAGCTGCTCCTGTAACTGCTGCTACACCCACTCCACTAATGGACATACTAGTTCTTAAAAAACGCTGAACGAAGCGACTGTCTTCTTCTGCCACTTTTCTTGCCTCTGCAAGAGTTATAGATACATTTTCTCTCATAATTTGTTTTATCTCATCTGCAATAGCTTGATAAGCATCTTTGAATATTTCATTGGTATAGTAGTTTCCTTTGTTGTGCTTAACCATCACATTGATCTTTTCCAGCAGCTCTCTGACCTGAGTGGGTTCCTTGTTTCTGTTGTTAAAAACGTGATATCCTCCACGACACTGACGGATGAAGTCAGAGAGAGCTTTACTTTCTTTAATGAAGTCCTCTATGTTGACTTCATCTTCCTCCAGATTGTCTCCATAAGTGAACAACACCATAGTGTAAAGGTGTGCTTCCTTGCCAAATATCTTCTGAATCATTTTCACTGTGTTTTGTTCTTCCTCTGTAAATCGGAATGGCTGCAGCACAACCAGGAACGCATGAGGACCAGGAGCAGCAAATAAGATGCACCTAGCAATCTCTGTCACCACCTCATTGTTACTTTTTTCGGTGTCAAACAGACCTGGAGTATCGACTACAGCCAGTTCTTGACCTTCAAACTGACAGGTTTCCTTCTGACACCCTGTTGTTAATGAGGAAGGAGATGATTTAGATTTGAAAGCTTTTGTTCCTAAGATGGTGTTTCCTGCTGAACTTTTCCCAACTCCAGTTTTCCCAACTAGCACAATCCTAAAACCTTCCTCCACTGGTTCCTCTTCTTCCTCCACTCCTCGTTCACCTGTGTGGAAATTTCATTGAAATATAAAGGTCTTAGTGACTTTTTAAATGTACCTCTGCTTATCATCAATTTGTTTCTTCCACACTTCTGAAGAATTGTCAGTGTAATCAGAAAAATCTTGACCTCATTCTGTGTAGCTATTAAAACTGCGAACATGAAATGTGTTCAGTTTCATGCATCCAACCTGCTGTAAGCTGCTCCACCCAAATCATAAACTGTGTCACTGGATGTAAACAAGTCTGAGCAAGCCTGGTAACAAATGCTTTACATACCATCTCCAAGAAAGCATAAAATCTTTGGTTTGTTTTATTTCTTTTCGTTTGAGTTATGTCGCTTCATCCCATACACAAAGTAAAACCCCAGTAAAACTATGAAATCATAACAACACCTTGTCCCTGAAAGTGCTCAATCCCTCCTTGGCTTTTTTTTTTTTTCATCTAAAATGTTAATTTCCACGGAGAAGCTGGAGAACAACAGGAGAATTTCTGTGAACTAGCAACTCACGGTTTACATTGTACTTTTGATCAGACAAAATCATCTGAAAACACAAACATGCATTTTTTTATATCTCTGTCGACAGAGCACAAATTTACTCATAAGAAAGCAGACTTTATGAGGTTGTCTTTGTTTGCATACTCTACTGAGCAATTCAGACAGTTATTGTACACATGTACAAGTTTAACCCAATACATGTCTGCCAAGCTGCGTTGCTCTTTATCTAAAGTGTAAAGTACACCTGAAAAAGAGTGTGATATATAGAGAGGCACTTACCAATCTGGACAACCTGTCTGTCCTTGTCGTCTTCCATAGTTTTGTTTCAGGCCGTCGTCGTGTGAAGTGTGACCTGCTGAATAGTTTCGTTTTCTTCTTAGCTTTCTTATATTCTGCTTCTAGTCCCCTCCCCTTAAACATGCCATTCAGACACACTTATGAAGCTGCCTCATGCCTGTGCCGAAGACATCTCATCCCAAAGATTATAATGACTACAGAGCCATGCACTGATATTGCACATCCCGAAGACCCATCCTGGACCAGCTCCTCTAAGGATATTATAAGAATTGTGTTTTTTGACTTCTGCAGTGTCTCGAGCACCAAATGGCCAGCATGGGGTGGGGGGGGTCTAATGCAGTTAGACCCCCCCCCCCCCCCCCCCCCCCGAGTGGCCTGGATAGTTGACTACCTGAAATGCAGATCACAGTGTCAGTGAGGTTTTGGTCGTAACTTTGATGAGTTGCTGAAACTACATGTTTATAGTGCAGCTATGGTTTTTCTTGCTAATAAAGTGTCATATAATCTGCTTATCTTGTGCTATGAGCACAGTTTATATAGGAAATGTGCACTTTAAACTTTTAATTGCATGATTCTTTTACTTTACACATTATTAAAATAATGGGCAAACAGTACTTGTCTTGATGGAAGAAAGCAATTGATTCTTGCTGCCTGCTGATTCCTCTTTTGAACAGTGCAAGGAGTGAAAGGCAGTGCAAAGCGACGGAAAAATCATACTGTCTAGCTAAATACCATGAGTAAACAGACCAAGAGAACTAATGTGAGTCATTAAGCCAGGTTGCGTGTCAAGAGGAGCAGGCAGAGAAAAAGAGGAACATGTCTAGACATGTCACTAGGGATCTGAAAGAATGCTCGGAAGAAAAGACATTACTTCTCCTTGTCCCTTGCTGAGCGGATGGCTGGAAACTAACCGAGCCATCTGCTCTACAACTTCCCAGTAAGGCCAAACAGATTGTCAACCGTCCTTCTCAATAGATCACTCACTCTCAAGTAAGAGGCAGAGGCAGCAATTCTTAGACTAAAGTGTACATTTGAGTTGACCAATGGTCATGTTATGCCTGTGGTTCCTATGCACAATGGACTAAGTACTGAAAATGCTGCCCATGAACTCTCTTTGGGGACTAAAGATGAAGATATGAAATTGGCTCATGGTAAGTTGAACTTAGAATTAGACTGAATTCTGTACATCTGTGAATAATAAGTTCATGATTTTGAACTGTCTAGCTCCTCTAACCCGTCCCGGTTAGTACAAGATAAGCTTTTGATTGGGCGTAATGATGTGTCAGCTACCTCACAGTCTAAAGAGCCACCTATATGTGCTAATTGTTCTAACAGGAAGGGGGTCTCTGTTAAAGTGAATTGTTAAATGTTGTCATTTTACATTTTACAGCAGCTTTCTGACCTGAGTGGGTTCCTTGTTTCTGTTGTTAAAAACGTGATATCCTCCACGACACTGATGGATGAAGTCAGAGAGAGCTTTACTTTCTTTAATGAAGTCCTCTATGTTGACTTCATCTTCCTCCAGATTGTCTCCATAAGTGAACAACACCATAGTGTAATGGTGTGCTTCCTTGCCAAATATCTTCTGAATCATTTTCACTGTGTTTTGTTCTTCCTCTGTAAATTGGAATGACTGCAGCACAACCAGGAACGCATGAGGACCAGGAGCAGCAAATAAGATGCACCTAGCAATCTCTGTCACCACCTCATTGTTACTTTTTTCGGTGTCAAACAGACCTGGAGTATCGACTACAGCCAGTTCTTGACCTTCAAACTGACAGGTTTCCTTCTGACACCCTGTTGTTACTGATGAAGGAGATGATGTGGATTTGAAACACTATTCCTAAAATGGTGTTTCCTGCTGAACTCCTGCTGAAGGTAAAGTAAGTGACTAGTTACTTCTTTATGTTTGTATCTTTATGTAAAGTAATAAATGTTGAGGAGACCTTTAAGCATAATGTGTTCACCTATGTAAGTGTATCAAGAGGAAAAAGTGACTATAAAATTTTTTTATGAATCTATCATTTTTTGTATAGGAATTTTCTGAGGATGAGAGGGCATGAAGACACCATGGAGTGGCAGTTACAGACTATGCAACACAACAAGCAACAGGATTCCAGCAGTTGCAGAGTTTTGCTGTTAAATGTAACCCTTATTCAAATGATTCCATTTATTGTTAGCTGTCACAATGAATTGTGTGGCTGATCCCAAGTGCAGGACTCGGAGACAAAACATTAACTTAAACGGCAGCTTTATTTGCTTGTGAGACACACTTGGTGATACATAAACAACAACTTAAACTAACTAGACTGGAGATGCAAATGACTCTAACCTGAAGGTAGACGACGAAGAATACACACACAACAAACGTGGGCGACGCAACAACTGGCAGGGAAAAACACAGAGCTTAAATACATACTGAGGTGATTAGGGAATGTGAAACAGGAAGGTGACACAGCTGGGAGAAATTGGGGCTAACAAGACAGGTGGAGCAAAGCTGGACATACTGACATAAGTTAAAATCCTTCAAAATAAAACAGGAAACAATACACAAGGACAAAGTCTAAGAAACACAGACTTAACAGGGGCAGAACTAAACATAAACCAGAATAAGCTGGAACATAGAACATCATCATCAAATAGATCAAGAAAATAACCAAAAATACAAAACCAAACTTAAAAATGAAAACTCAAAATACTGGGTCAAAACTGGCCCAGAACCGTGACAGTTAGCTACAATTAGGACTTTACTTTATAATAATGAGAAATCTCACAATTTGCAGAACAAAACCTTGCTTTTGGAGAAGTCAGTGAAGGATTAACCACCTCAGAAGCAGTTGTGCTGGAGCAAATGCAGATAGCTTGTACCCTACTTGAACATCGAGGTAAGTCCAGTAAAGTCCTTATCATGTTAGAGTGTGCACTTCCAATTTAAATAGTGCTTTTCAAATGGCACAGTACAAAGAGTGTGTTTCAGACCCTTCATAAATTGTCTAATTAAAAAAATTTAGGGGACTAATTTGCAATGAAGTATTTGTGGAAAAAATGTACAGCGTGGGCCATTTATATGGATACACCGTAATAAAATGGGAATGGTTGGTGATATTAAAGTCCTGTTTGTGGCACATTAGTATATGTGAGGGGGCAAACTCCTCAAGATGGGTGGTGACCATGGTGGCCATTTAGAAGTCGGCCATCTTGGATACAACTTTTGTTTTTCAATAGGAAGAGGGCCATGTGACACATCAAACTTATTGGTAATGTCACAAAAAAACAATGGTGTGCTTGGTTTCAACGTAACTTTATTTTTTCATGAGTTATTTACAAGTTTCTGACCACTTATAAAATGTGTTCAATGTGCTGCCCATTGTGCTGGATTGTCAATGCAACCCTCTTCTCCCACTCTTCACACACTGATAGCAACACAGCAGGAGAAATGCCAGCACAGGCATCCAGTATCCGTAGTTTCAGGTGCTGCACATCTCGTATCTTCACACCATAGACAATTGCCTTCAGATTACCCCAAAGGTAAAAGTCTAAGGGGGTCAGATCGGGAGACCTTGGGGGCTATTCAACTGGCCCTCGATGACCAATCCACTTTCAAGGAAACTGTTCATCTAGGAATGCTCGGACCTGGCACCCATAATGTGGTGGTGCACCATCTTGCTGGAGAAACTCAGGGAACGTGCCAGCTTCAGTGCATAAAGAGGGAAACACATCATCATGGAGCAATTTCAAATATCCAGTGGCCTTGAGGTTTCCATTGATGAAGAATGGACCCACTATTGTTGTTCCCCATATACCACACCAAACCATCACTTTTGTTGTTCCAACAGTCTTGGAGGGATCCATCAAATGTGGGTTAGTGTCAGACCAATAGCGGTGGTTTTGTTTGTTAACTTCACCATTCACATAAAAGTTTGCCTCATCACTGAACAAAATCTTCTGCGTGAACTGAGGGTCCTGTTCCAATTTTTGTTTTGCCCATTCTGCAAATTTTGTGCGTCGATCTGGGTCATCCTCATTGAGATGCTGCAGTAGCTGGAGTTTGTAAGGGAGCCATTTGTGAGTAGCTAATATCCGCCGAAGGGATGTTTGACTAATGCCACTCTCCAGTGACATGCGGCGAGTGCTACGCTGTGGGCTCTTGCTGAATGAAGCTAGGACAGCCACTGATGTTTCTTCATTAGTGACAGTTTTCTTGCGCCCACATTTTGGCAAATCCAACACTGAACCAGTTTTACGAAACTTAGCAAGCAGTTTGCTGACTGTAGCATGGGAGATGCGTGGTCTCGTAGGGTGTCTTGCATTGAAATCTGCTGCAATGACCCGGTTAAGGCGTTCACCAGATATTAACACAATTTCGATCCGCTCCTCACGTGTTAACCTCTTCGACATGTCAATGGTTGTGAACAAAGAGAAACTTGTAAATAACTCATGAAAGAATAAAGTTACGTTGAAACCAAGCACACCATTGTTTTTCTTGTGACATTACCAATAAGTTTGATGTGTCACATGGCCCTCTTCCTATTGAAAAAACAAAAGTTGTATCCAAGATGGCCTACTTCTAAATGGCCACCATGGTCACCACCCATCTTGAGGAGTTTGCCCCCTCACATATACTAATGTGCCACAAACAGGACTTTAATATCACCAACCATTCCCATGTTATTACGGTGTATCCATATAAATGGTCCACCCTGTACTATTATTTTTTAATTATTCAATAAATAATGTCCGATTAAAACCTAACCATGGATGTGTTTCGGGGAACGCTGAGGACTACTGCATTGTTTGCTCTATATTAGATGCTGATGCTGACGGCAGCATGATTGAAACGGTAAAAAAAAAAAAAAAAAAAAAAGAAACACATAAGTATTAGTATCATTACTTGCTAATCATGTTTAAAATGTTGACTAATAGTATTCACCAAACAAAATATGAGCTATTTATTTTTCTTTTCTGGGTGCAGTGTGAATCTTGCCAAAGATGGGCACATTTTGCATGTGCAAAATATAAAGAGAGCAACCAACAATATAAATGCAAAACATGTCAGGAAAAAACATAACAACTTCAAATAAAAACAACTGTCTTTCCCCTCCTTGACTCTTTGTATTCTTTGTCAACATTAGATGGTTGTGTGCTGGAGACACGTTTTAATAGTGTGATTTGGCCATCTGAAAATCCTACCTAAATAAATCAAACCTGGAAGCATGTTTTAATAGTGTGATTTGGCCATCTGAACATCCTACCTAAATAAATCAAACCTGGAAGCATGTTTTAATAGTGTGATTTGGCCATCTGAACCCCCTACCTATAGAAATCCCAGAAGGAAGCATGTTTTAATTGTGTGATTTCGCCATGTGAACATCCTACCTAAATAAATCCAACAGGAAGCATGTTATTTGGCCATCTGAACATCCTACCTAAATAAATCCAAGTAGGAAGCATGTTTTAATAGTGTGATTTGGCCATCTGAACATCCTACCTAAATAAATCCAAGTAGGAAGCATGTTTTAATAGTGTGATTTGGCCATCTGAACATGCTACCTAAATAACTCCAAGTAGGAAGCATGTTCTTAACTTCCTAGCGAAAAAACTCAATGCTTTTAAGTGTGATTTGGCCATCTGAACGTCCTACCTATACGACGGAGCCATAAACCACGTAAGGTAGCATATTGTGATAAGGTAGCACGGATTGATCGACAAGACCATAAATTTACGCTACGGTAGGATGTTTTGTCAGAACTTTTTGTGATTCGCGCTCTGTTCTTGCTCTTGTCTTTATTTATATACAAGGGTAATACAACAGTGAGTATGTTTGTTCCTATCAGAGGAATGTTGATATGTATGTATGTGCATATGTGGGTGTGTGTGTGTGTGCTTGAGTTTCTGAGGGAAGAGGCTCCTGTTCCTGGTAGGGAGTTAAACTGCTTGTTCAGCTCTTATTTTCGCTGTGGGAAGAAACTGCTCCTTCTTTGTTATAATAAGAAGGAACAGAAAAAGTCTTGTAGTGAACAACAGTCTGAGTCATCACAAGGTCATCATGCAATATTCTATCATATGCAGACTTATATCATTAAAAGTTTATACTGACGACTAAGTACAATTCTCCATTGACAGTGATCCTTTCAGACATTGAGTCACCAGAGTCACCAATGAGGTGGTGACCTCATTGTTACTTTTTTTGGTGTCAAACAGACCTGGAGTATTGAATACAGCCAGTTCTTGACCTTCAAACTGACAGGTTTCCTTCTGGCACTCAACTGTTACTGAGGAAGGAGATGATGTAGATTTGAAGGCTTTTGTTCCTAAGATGGTGTTTCCTGCTGAACTTTTCCCAACTCCAGTTTTCCCAACTAGCACAATCCTAAGACCTTCCTCCACTGGTTTCTCTTCTTCCTCCACTCCTTGTTCACCTGTGTGGAAATTTCATTGATATATAAAGGTATTAGTGACTTTTTAAAGGTACATCTAAATATCAATATTATGTAATAGTGAGGAGTGAAACCCATTTGATAAAAGTAGTAGAAACGTAATCCTTTCAGACATTGCTCCCCAAAATTATAAAATAGCTGAAATATAAAAAACATACTGACTCCTCAATGTGATGACATTTGTAACAGCTATAAATGCAACATTAATTCTAAACACAGCAAAATACCAAAAACAATGAAGAAAATTCAATTTAAGTTTATTTTATTTAGACACCCCCAAATCACTACAACAGCTGCCTCAAGGTGCTTTATATTGTAAAGTAGACCCTACAATAACACATACAGAGAAAAACCCAACAATCATATGACCCCCCTATGAGCAAGCACTTTAGCGAGAGTGGGAAGGAAAAACTCCCTTTTAACAGGAAGAAACCTCCGACATAACCAGCCTGGGGATGTGACCAGTTGGAGTGAGAGAAGGAAGACAGGATAAAGACATGCTGTGGAAGAGAGACAGAGACTAATAACAAGTGTGATTCTGTGCAGAGAGGTCTATTAACACATAGTGAGTGAAGAAGAAACACCCAGTGCATCATGGGAATCCCCCAGCAGCCTACACCTATTGCAGCATAAGTAAGGGAGGATTCAGGGTCACCTGGTCCAGTATGCTTTAGCAAAAAGGAATGTTAAAGTGGTTGCTGCTTTAAAGAGAGAGAAAAAATGTTGAATTATGTATGAAATACCAAATAAAGTTGATGGATATAGTCGGGTCGCCTTCAACCAAAGAAGAGCAAGTGCTGCTGCTGCAACATAGAGAGGAGATATGTGAGATGGGGCATGGGGTGGAATCTGACTGCTGCAGAGAGCAACCCAGGCTGGGCAGCTGTGTGGAAAGAACTTTTACTAGAGTAAAGAGTATTTTTCTGGAGTATTTTTTAATACAGGTGTCTGTACTTCTACTTTTGCCACCTCTGCTTATCA
Source organism: Neolamprologus brichardi (assembly GCF_056152115.1). NCBI lineage: Eukaryota > Metazoa > Chordata > Actinopteri > Cichliformes > Cichlidae > Neolamprologus > Neolamprologus brichardi. Next base: position 1,965,901 of record NC_142106.1, read on the forward strand.
TCAGCTTGTTTCTTCCACACTTCTGAAGAATTGTCAGTGTAATCAGAAAAATCCTGACCTCATTCTCAACCTGCTGTAAGCTGCTCCACCCAAATCATAAACTGTGTCACTGGATGTAAACAAGTCTGAGCAAGCCTGGTAACAAATGCTTTACATACCATCTCCAAGAAAGCAAAAAATCTTTGGTTTGTTTTATTTCTTTTCGTTTGGGTTATGTCGCTTGTTGTGGAACAACAAGCACTTGTTGTGGAATCAAGACAATACATTAAAGGACAATACACTAGAGAGAAATCCCACAACAGTTTCCACCCTCTTGATTACATCTCAATCACTGATACGAAGGATTTCTCTTCCTAACATTCTGTTAATTGCATCAGCAATATTGGACACTCAAAAAGGTTTCACAATATGCATCATTCTTACAGTGTCAGGAAAATAATTTCACTCATCACAATCATCCTCGCTTTCGCTATCATCAATGTAATCTTCAGTCTGCAACAGGGGAAGCTGCAATTTGGGAGACTCACTTTCTTTTGTCAGTGCCACTGTGATTAATCTACTTAATATGGTACGGAGGCATGGGATCAGACAACAACTGCATCATTTGAGAATGGTAATAAAAGTGGCTATGGACATTAGCAACGACATCACTATGGCCTTATACTTCCCAAACTGTCTGTTGAACCACCCGTCTAAGGGGCTAGTAATGCTGGAGTCCTCTGTCATTTGGGATGACAGTGTTCGCAAACCTTCCAAGGCTCTGGTTACAGTGCCATCTGGGGCTGTGTTGTTTGGAATGAAAGTGCAGCACAGAGGACTCACCATAGTTCAGACCCCTGCTTTTTCAGCCAAGAGCATGTCCAGAGCCATTCGATTCTGCCAGGCCATCAAGGATACGGCAGCCAGCTGTTCAGACAGACCCGCCATTGCATCCCGTGTCAGATTGGCCAGTCATTGGACATTGTAATGTACATAGTTGATTCTGTCCACATTCTTATTTGGAGTTACCCATAAGAAGATGGACTCAAACCCCCCTGAAACCTGGTTGGCCAATTTAAACTCATCAGGGACACCTCTGGGGATACCTATAGCATCTATATAAGTTGGGGAGTTTTTAGTCAAATCAAAATCTTCCGTTGTGGTCCTACGGGCCCTTCCCACATGGTCCTCTGCAGAGGCGTGGGACCCTGCTAACACTATAGGGAGTGCCAACCTCACAGTGGTGCAGGTTCCTGACCAGCTGCTGGGCATAGTGTCTCTTAACACCTTGTCACCGCACCACCAGAACAGATCGTCTCAAGCCACATTAATGCTGCTCATATTTTTCCATTTTGTGACATTTATTATTTTAGCACACCATGAATCATCAGGAGCTCCTACAGGGGTGGCATTCACCCTGGTTAGGCACGTATAATTTCTGGTCATTGGGGAGAACACGGGGGGGGGGAGTACTTAATACAGTGCAATCATTGCAGCATGCAATCAAATCCTGGCCTGTCCTCCCAGAACAATAAAGGGGCAGGCACAGTGAACAGTGTGGGGCGGGCTCCAGAGCAGGCCACACAGTCTGTCATGTTAGTTACACTGGCTGTGTATGTTATCCAGTCAAGTCAGTATTTTTGTCTATGTAATCCGTCTCTACTTGCACGGCATTCTTTGGGGAGGTGATATTCAGATCATTTACAAAGGGGTCCTCAAGTGGTCTAAACATTTGCTTGGCTATGGTGGCGGTGACCTCTGTTGCATTAGCACGGTCATACTGTGGTTTGGGCTTAATGCATAATGTAGTCTTACCTTTATTGTGGCCATTGTGTCTGCACCGGCCTGATACACTCCTATGATTAAATAAAAGGAGTCTTCTTTGGAATCGTGGCATGGTCCTGGGAAATTTGGTCTCCTGGAAAGTGGGGTTCCAACTCAGGTTCTTAATTGTTAGCAGTAATGGGTTCAGGCCGGTACCAGTCGCCAATTGGGCTCTAACAAAGGAAAACTATTCTTACTTTTCATCTTACCCTCTGTTGATTTTGTCTGTTCCCCCCAGTACCCTGGCCTGGAATGCCACCACACAAAACTCCAACTTGGACACCACTTCTGGTATCCCGGAACGCCACGTCCAAATATGCACAGATAAACATCATAATCTCTCCAGCTTTCATTATAGCCTTTACAGTCTATCACATTGCACAGATCAAAGCTGAAAGTCTGGGTGGTCGCATACGTATAGTGTAGCTCAATGTATCCGCCATACTCAGTAAGGCATTTGTCTCTCATCTTGTGGGTTGCTCTTGGCTTGTCGCAGGTAGAGGGTAGACTGCCTACTACCTGAATGAGGTGCAGGGATTATTCTGCCCCATTTGTCTTTTATAGTTGTTCCTCTGTTCTGGGTGGTTCTCCTCCAAACAGTTTACAGTGGCTGGCGTGGATCCAAGTAACTCGTTCTCCAACTTTCACCACCGTTTGTCTGGTCAGTAGGACTTGGAATGGGCCCAGCCACTGCTTCGCCTTCCAGTGTCTCCTCCTGAAATCCTTCACTAGCACCCAGTCCCCTGGTTTGAACAGGTGCAGGGGTCCTTCTGGTGGCCTGGGCAGGGCTGCTTTCACTGCTCGGTGTACCTGCGAGAGAGTCCTGGAGAGATTTTGACAGTACACAATCATTTCGCTGTTGCACAACTCTGTGGACATGCCAGTCCATTTGGGGGGTTCTGCCCCCACTCTGGCAGGTCGTCCATACAACACCTCATAAGGGCTGAGGTGTGCTGGAGGTCTGGTTCGCGTATGCACATACATCAGCACGAGGGGAAGTGCTTTTGGCCACGTGAGGCCAGTTTCTTCACAACACTTTACCAGCTTGGATTTTAAGGAGCCGTTCATTCTCTCCACAGCACCTCCAGATTGTGGGTGATATGCACAGTGTGTTTGCAGCTTGAAACCTAGTTGCTCGCTGATCTCCTTCAATGCCTGGTTCACAAAGTGAGTACCATTATCACTTGTGATTTTCCCCGGGATACCCCACCTGGGAATGATTTCTGACAGGAGGGCTTTTGCCACTGCACTGCTGTCTGCACTTTTAGTGGGGAATGCTTCTACCCACTTAGAGAACATGTCCACTACTACCAGACAATACTTCTTTCCCTCGGCTGGTGTCAATTCAATGAAATCCATCATTAGATGGTCGAAATGCATGTCTGGTGGGGGGTGTGCTGCAGTGTTTACCTGTACTGGGCGTCCCACATTGTTGGTCGCACAAATGAGACACCTTTTACAGTACCTCTCAGCTGCAGTGGAAAACCCTTTGGTGAACCATAGCGATGTTACTGCTTGTAGCATCCCCCCTTTGGACACATGGTCTAAACCATGTGTCCATTTTCAGAAAGCAGGGGAAGAAGTGTTTAGATAGACATGGGCGGCCGTCAGCAGAGCGCCAAACAGATTCGGCAAGTGTGCAGCCATGTTTGCACCAGAGAGTTTTCTCTAGCTGGGAGGCAAATGACTGTACAGCAGGAAGATCAGAGATGTTAGGTGTGCGCAGCGGTGCCAAGACAAGTTGGAAGGGTAGGCCTTCTTCGGCGGCTGCTTTGGCCGCTGCATCGGCGGCGGCATTTCCTCAGGAGACACAATCAGTTTTACCTGTGTGTGCTGCACACTTCACTACAGCAATGCAAGCAGGTAGGAGGATGGCGTCCAGCAGTGCTGCTACCTGGTTAGCATTGAGGATGGGTTTCCCATCAGATTTCAGGAACTTTCTGTGACTCTACAAGGCGCCAAAACCATGTACCACACCGAACGCGTAGCGAGAGTCAGTGTAGATGGTGGCCGATTTACTCTTCGCAAGTTTACAGGCTTCTGTGAGCGCCACAAGTTCCGCAGTCTGTGCTGAGAAGTGTCTGGGCAACGAGCCTGAAACGAGAGTGGCATGATCAGAACAGACAGCAAAACCCACGTGAATCATGTGAGGAGGAGCCATCTACATATAACACTATGTCAGAGTTCTCGATGGGAACATCTAACAAGTCAATCCGAGGTGTACAAGTTTCACCCAATACAGCAGTGCAGCTGTGTGGCTCACCATCCTCTCGCGTGGGGAGAAGAGTGGCTGGGTTGAATGTTGTGCATCGTTTCACTGTGATGTTGGGCATGTCAAGCAGTATGGAAGAGTACCTGAGCCAGCGAGTTGCAGAAAGGTGTGAAATTTTCTGCTCCAGCAAATTGAGAGAAACTGCATGAGGTACCTGCACTGTAAGAGGAGACCCTAGCATGTCACGTGAGGCGAACACGGCCTTCTCACACACAGCTACTGCTCGTAGGCATCCAGGCAGTCCTGCAGCCACTGGGTCAAGCTTGGAAGAGTAATAACCCACTGGGCGAAGTGAATCACCATGCTGCTGTAAAAGAACAGAGGACATGAAACCATTCTTTTCATCCACCATTTGTGTATATGGTTTGGATGGGTCTGGAAGCGCTAAAACAGGCACTGTTTGCAGCAGCTTTTTCAAGGAAGTGAAGGCAGCTCCGGCCTCTGGTGTCCAAGAAATGTGATCATTGGCTGACAGACTTGTACCATGTATGAGTGCAGTAAGTGGGGCTTCCACAGAGGAGTCGTGTGGAATGAAATTGCGGCAGTATGATGTGGTTCCTAGGAATGACATCATCTTCCTAGTGGGTGATTTTAACATCCATGTTGATGCTAAAAATGACAGCCTCAACATGGCATTTAATCTGTTGTTAGACTCAATTGGTTTCTCTCAAAATGTTAAAGAACCCACCCACCACTTTAATCACACTCTAGATCTTGTTTTAACATATGGCATAGAAACTGAACATTTAATAGTGTTTCCTGAAAACCCTGTCCTGTCTGATCATTTCTTGATAACATTTACATTTACATTAATTGATTACGCAGCAGTGGAGAGTGGACTTTATCAAAGTAGATGTCTTTCTGAAAGCGCTGTAACTAAGTTTAAGAATATAATCCAGCCACTGTTATCATCGTCAATGCCCTGTACCAACACAGAGCAGAGCAGCTATCTGAACGCTACCCCAACAGAGGTCGATTATCTTGTTAATAATTTCACCTCCTCACTACGTACGACTCTGGATACTGTAGCTCCTGTGAAAACTAAGGTCTCTAATCAGAAGTACCTGACCCCGTGGTATAATTCTCAAACACGTACCCTAAAGCAGATGACTCGTAATCTGGAGAGGAAATGGCGTGTCACAAATTTAGAGGATCATCATTTAGCCTGGAGAAATAGTTTGTTGCTTTATAAGAAAGCCCTCCGCAAAGCCAGAACAGCTTACTACTCGTCACTGATTGAAGATAATAAGAACAACCCCAGGTTTCTCTTCAGCACTGTAGCCAGGCTGACAAAAAGTCAGAGCTCTTTTGAGCCAACCATCCCTTTAACGTTAACTAGTGATGACTTCATGAACTTCTTCACAAATAAAATTTTTATCATTAGAGAAAAAATTACCAATAATCATCCCACAGATGTAATATTATCTACAGCTACTCTTAGTTTCATTGATGTTAAGTTAGACTCTTTTTCTCCAATTGATCTTTCTGAGTTAACTTCAATAATTACTTCCTCCAAACCATCAACGTGTCTTTTAGACCCCATTCCTACAAAACTGCTCAAAGAAGTCCTGCCATTGATTAATTCTTTGATCTTATATATGATCAACCTATCTCTAATAATCGGCTATGTACCACAGGCCTTCAAGGTGGCTGCAGTTAAACCTTTACTCAAAAAGCCATCTCTAGACCCAGCAGTCTTAGCTAATTATAGGCCAATCTCCAACCTTCCTTTCATATAAAAAATCCTTGAAAGAGTAGTTGTCAAACAGCTAACCGATCATCTGCAGAGGAATGGTTTATTTGAAGAGTTTCAGTCAGGTTTCAGAGTTCATCACAGCACAGAAACAGCTTTAGTGAAGGTTACAAATGATCTTCTTATGGCCTCTGACAGTGGACTCATCTCTGTGCTTGTCCTTCTTGACCTTAGTGCAGCATTCGATACTGTTGACCATAATATCCTATTAGAGCGATTAGAACATGCTGTAGGTATTACAGGTATTGCACTGCAGTGGTTTGTATCATATATATCTAATAGACTCCAATTTCTGCATGTAAATGGAGAGTCCTCTTCACACACTGAGGTTAATTATGGAGTTCCACAGGGTTCAGTGCTAGGACCAATTCTGTTTACATTATACATGCTTCCCCTAGGCAGCATCATTAGAAGACATAGCATACATTTTCACTGCTATGCAGATGACACCCAGCTCTATCTGTCCATGAAGCCAGATAACACACACCAATTAGTTAAACTGCAGGAATGTCTTAAAGACATAAAGACTTGGATGGCCACTAACTTTCTGCTTCTTAACTCAGATAAAACTGAGGTCATTGTACTCGGCGCTGAAAAGCTTAGAAATATGGTATCTAACCAGATTCTTACTCTGGATGGCATTACCTTGGCCTCCAGTAACACTGTGAGGAACCTTGGAGTCATTTTTGACCAAGATATGTCCTTCAACGCACATATTAAACAAATATGTAGGACTGCGTTCTTCCATTTGCGCAACATCTCTAAAATTAGAAATATCCTGTCTCAGAGTGACGCTGAAAAACTAGTTCATGCATTTATTACTTCCAGGCTGGACTACTGCAATTCATTATTATCAGGATGTCCAAAAAACTCACTGAAAAGCCTTCAGTTAATCCAAAATGCTGCAGCAAGAGTACTGACAGGGACTAGAAAGAGAGAGCATATTTCTCCTGTTTTGGCTTCCCTTCATTGGCTTCCTGTTAAATCCAGAATTGAATTCAAAATCCTGCTCCTCACATACAAGGTCTTAAATAATCAGGCCCCATCTTATCTTAATGACCTTGTAGTACCATATCACCCTATTAGAGCACTTCGCTCTCGCTCTGCAGGCCTACTTGTTGTTCCTAGAGTATTTAAAAGTAGAATGGGAGGGAGAGCCTTCAGTTTTCAGGCCCCTCTTCTGTGGAACCAGCTTCCAGTTTGGATTCGGGAGACAGACACTATCTCTACTTTTAAGATTAGGCTTAAAACTTTCCTTTTTGCTAAAGCATATAGTTAGGGCTGGACCAGGTGACCCTGAATCCTCCCTTAGTTATGCTGCAATAGATGTAGGCTGCCGGGGGATTCCCATGATGCATTGAGTTTTTCCTTTCCAGTCACCTTTCTCACTCACTATGTGTTAACAGACCTCTCTGTATTGAATCGTATCTGTTATTAATCTCTGTCTCTCTTCCACAGCATGTCTTTTATCCTGTCTTCCTTCTCTCACCCCAACCGGTCGCAGCAGATGGCCGCCCCTCCCTGAGCCTGGTTCTGCCGGAGGTTTCTTCCTGTTAAAAGGGAGTTTTTCCTTCCCACTGTCGCCAAAGTGCTTGCTCATAGGGGGTCATATGATTGTTGGGCTTTTCTCTGTATCTATGAAGCGCCTTGAGGCGACATTTGTTGTGATTTGGCGCTATACAAATAAAATTGAATTGAATTGAATTGAATCTGTTTTTTGGTGAGAGGTTTTGGAATGGTCATCACAGCTTCCACCCTCTTGGAGGAAATCTGGTGAGAGTTGTAAGAAATCACATGCCCTAAGAATGTGACTTGCTCTTTACAAAACTGTAGTTTTGACTTACTCGCTTACTCGGCCCTTGTGATGCAAATGTGTCAGTAAAGTGAGAGAATCTTTCAGACACTGCTCTTGTGTGGGCGCACACAGTAGCAGATTATCGACATATTGCAGTAACACTGTGCCTTGGGACAGGATCAAGTGTGACAGAGAGTCTCTTAAGGCTGCATTGTAAATTGTGGGGGACTCACAGTAGCCTTGACAAAACCAAGTGAATGGGTAAGCCTTTCCCTGGAACTCAAAATAAAACCAGAACTGGCAATCTGGGTGAACTGGAACAGAGAATGCATTAGTCAGGTCAGCAACAGTAAACCACATAGTATCAGATGGGATTTGGGACAAAATGGTGTGGGGATTCGGAACCACAGGGGCTCTGGGGATTACAGCCTTGTTCACACCTTGTAAGTCCTGCACAAACCGCCACTCAACAGGTTCATTTGGTCCTCTGATTTTCTTCACAGGGAATAATGGAGTGCGAACCGGAGAGGTGGGGCATGGGATAATTACTCCAGCATTTAACAGGGATTCAAACACAGGAGTAATCCCCTCTATGGATTCCTGTTTCAGAGGATATTGTCTTTGGCATGGTCTAATAGAGGACTTTGGAGTGATTACCACTGGCTCACAATCTTTAATTAGGCCTACATCATACTTAGATGAGGCTCACAGGCCGTCAGGCACCTCTGTCAGCATGGGGTGTGAGAAGTTTAGAGGAGGTGTCGTTTGAAGCAGACAGTGTAAGACAGCTATGTCCACTAGCTCAACTGACTGGACTGAATACATCACGGTTTGCTTGTAGGCTTTCATTTCTCGAGAAAACAGCACTGTGGTATTCTCTGTAGTCTCCCATTTGCAAGCACGATAGCAGCGGTGCATAAATTCTCCCATGTCTTCCCACTGGCAGCTGTGAGCTTTTGCCAGGGAAACATGCGGGACGGATGCATCCATAGTAAACATGTTTCTTTGCTCATCAGTGAGAGAAATCGCAAGCGCATCAAATGTGGAGCTCCAAAACATACATGTCACAGTTAGTAAATCATTCTCGGTTCTGCACCATTCTTCCTCATAACTGTCATCAGGGCCATGCAGAGAAAAGTGAGACATGCAACTCAACTCTCCAGGAGCCATAAAACAGACATCTGGAGGCATGCAGTTGCGAGTCGCTTGTATGAATTCTGTAACAATCGGCCCCTCCTCCAGCTTCCACCCGTAACCGAAAGCCAGGGTCACGGGGTTATATTTCACCATCATATAATCATAGTCAGATTGTGTGATTATGATGCCATTATAGCAGGAGATTAAACTTATTTTCATTTTGCACATCAAATCTCTGGCAAGCAAATTGACCGGGCACAGGTCTGAACACAAAAACTCGTGTGTGAATTTTCTACCCTGTCCGTCTACACAAAAAAGGGGTATGGTGAAAGTTTCTCTCTGTATGGTTCCTGATGCGGATACAGAATGAGTGAACCTCTCACCCAGCACGGGCTGGGGTGAGAGAGAATCTGAGCATAGTACAGAGTGGGTGGCCCCGGAATCTACAAGAAATTGTACTTCGTGATTACAAACTAACATTTTATACAAGGGCAGTGATTTATAAGGCACGCTATTTAAATGTACATATGTACCAGCTGGTGACAAAGAAACCTGCTCTACATGCTCAAAAGTGTGATGTATTAAAGTGTGTGTGTCTGTGTGTAAAACATTTTCTACATCAATGGGTGTGTGTATGTGTGTGTGATTTTCACTTCCCTGTTCTGATGAGGTGGGCAAACCACAGCCTGAAGCATACTCTGGCGTCCTTTCCCCCCAGTCTCAGTCCGCATGCATCCACCGCTGGCCCTGGTCACTTTGGCGTTGATGCTGGTCACCTGTAGGGTAGCCGTAGTTAGGGCAGCTTCGCCTCCAATGTCCATGTTCACCACAGGAAAAACAGATAGCTAGGTCTCTTCTCCAGTGTTGTCGTTGTCGATCGCGTCCTCGATCACGTCTTCCTCCCCGGCCTCGGTCGTGCCAGCTGCCTTTACCGTGGAAGCCACTCCGCGGGTTTGCTGCAGTTTTGTACAGCGTTAAGGCCGCGTTGTGGAGATCGGTGCTCTGTTTTTCTCTTTCTTGTTTTTTCTTTCGTCCAGGTGATTCTGTGCATGGCGGGCATGGCGTCGCAGTTCTGTTAGCGGAGGTTCATCATCTCCCACCACATATGAACACTTCACCTCGGCTGCCACATCTGGTCTCAGTCCCCGGAAAATATGGCCGCAGAGATGATGCTCATATGTGGAGGCGGAGGCGCCCGTCATGTTATCTTTGGGTATTCCACCATTAGCTTCAAACACAGAATAGAATAGAATAGAATAGCCTTTATTGTCATTGTACAAAGTACAACGAAATTGGAGTGCCACTCCCTTGGTGCAAAATGCAATAATAAATATAAATGTAAAATATAAAAAGTACAATAAAACAACCAAAGTACTCAGACAATGATAAGTACGATATATACAGGATAGCAGCCTAATATAATGATAGTATGAATAGCAGCATAATATAGTGACAATGGAAAGTATGGTAAAGTTAAGCAGGTTTAACTGTTTTGTGCTTATTTACTACGGTGATAGCTCTGGGAAAGAAGCTATCCCTGAATCTGTTTGTCCTGGTTTTATGTGACCTGTACCGTCGGCCTGACGGTAATAGTTCAAACAGTTGATTACTGGGGTGAGAGTAGTCCTTAATGATATTGCCAGCTCTGCTGAGGTACCGAGAGTTTGCAATGGCCTCCAGACTGGGCAGAGAGCAGCCAGTGATCTTCTGGGCTGTGTTGATGACCTTCTGCAGTCCTTTCCTGTCTGCAACTGAGCACCCTGCATACCATGTTGTTATGCCGTACGTTAGGATGCTCTCTATGGTGGCTCTATAGAATGTCACCAGCAGCCTCTCCTCCAGGTTGTTCCTCCTGAGCACTCTCAAAAAATGGAGACGCTGATGGGCCTTTTTTTACCACCGCCGTGGTATTTGCAGTCCAGGAGAGATCATCAGAGATCTGCACGCCCAGAAACCTCATGGAGTGTACCCTCTCCACACAGTTCCTGTGAATGTAGAGTGGGACCGGGTCCGCTCTGCCCTTCCTAAAGTCCAAAATAAGTTCTTTAGTTTTTGTGGTGTTCAGTTGGATGTTGTTAACTGAACACCACTCAGTCAATCTGTTAACCTCATCTCTGTAGTCCGACTCATCTCCCCTTGAGATGAGTCCAACCACTGTGGTGTCATCCGCGAACTTTATGATGGTGTTTGAGAGATGGGTAGGGGAGCAGTCGGATGTGTAGAGCGTAAACAAGAGGGGACTCAGAACACATCCTTGTGGAGACCCGGTACTGAGTGTGATGGTGCTGGACAGGTGGGGGCCGAGTCTAACAGACTGTGGTCTATTTGTCAGGAAGTCCTTGATCCAGAGGCAGATGGGGTGGAGAGTCCCAGGTGAGACAGTTTCTGGACCAGGATCTCCAGGATGATGTGATTGAATGCTGAGCTGAAGTCCAGGAAGAGCATTCTCACATAGCTTCCTCGGTGCTCCAGGTGACTCAGCGCAGTGTGGAGCGCTATGGTGATGGCGTCCTCAGTGGATCGATTTGTCCTGTAGGCAAATTGATGGGGGTCCAGAGTGGAAGGCAGACCGGCCCTGATGTGCTGACAGACCAGTCTCTCAAAGCACTTCATCACTACAGGCATAAGTGCAACAGGCCTGTAGTCATTTGGGCTGTCTACAGCCGTCTTCTTAGCGATGGGGATGATGATTGAGGTTTTGAGGCAGGGTGGGATGGTGTTTAATGACAAGGAAAGGTTGAAGATTTTAGTGAAGACTCCGGTCAGTTCGTCAGCACATGCTCTGAGAACCTTTCCATGTATTCCATCAGGACCTGCCGCCTTCCTGGGATTCACTGACCTTAGAACACACCTCACTTGATGGTCTTCAAATGTTAGTGTGCCGGTGCTAGAGGCGGGTGGAAGTGGTGTAACAGCTGAGGGCCTGGTCGTCTCAAAGCGGGCGAAGAAACGGTTTAGATTCTCAGCCAGCGAGGCATCAGTCCTAGATGTCGCCTGGTTATTGCTTCTGTAGTTGGTAATGTGATTGATCCCCTGCCACATTTTTCTGGGGTCGTTGTCGACAGCAAAGTGATCTTCAGTCCTGCTCCTATAGGCAGCCTTAGCTTTCCTGATGCCTCTACTCAGGTCTGCCCTGGCCGCCCTATACGCAGTCCTGTCCCCTGACTTGAAGGCAGTGTTGCGGCTTTTTAGGAGGGATTGCAATTCGCTATTCATCCAGGGTTTTTGATTTGGAAACACCCTGACCCTTTTGTTGACGGTGACATTGTCAACACAGTTCCTGATGTACGAGAGTACAGTGTCCGTGTACTCCTGGAGGTTGAGGCTGGAGAATAAATCCCATTCAGTTGTTGAGAAGCAGTCCTGCAGTTGAGAGACGGCTCCTTCAGGCCAGGTTTTTATTATCTTTGTCTGGGGCTTTGTTTTTCTCAGCAGAGGGGTGTAGGTGGGGGTGAGGGACATGCAGAGGTGGTCAGGTCCAGCCAGGTGGGGGAGGGGTGTCGCTCTGAAGGGATGCCTGATGTTTGAATAGACATGGTCCAAAGTGTTTTCTCCTCTCGTAGCAAAGTCCACAAACTGGAAAAATTTGGGAAGCACAGTCTTTAGGCACGCTTTATTAAAGTCGCCGGCAACAATAAAAACCCCATCGGGGTGGGCAAGCTGTTGTTTATTTATGGTGTTGAGCAAGAGGCTGAGAGCCGTGCCAACGTTAGCATCCGGTGGTATATAAACAGCTATCACAATAACTACTGTAAACTCCCTCGGGATATAAAAAGGTCTGCACGAAACTGCCAGAACCTCCAAATCAGGAGAACAGTGTGTGTGAATGATCCTGCTGTTACAACACCATTTGTTATGCACGTAAACATATAGCCCCCCTCCTCTGCTTTTACCTGAGTTGCTGTTTCTGTCATGCCGGTGTAGCGTACGGCCTGCTAACTCAACTGCAGCATCGGGAATCAGCGGGTGAAGCCACGACTCCGTGATAAGAATACAGTTACAATACTGCAGTTACGTGCAAAGCTCGTGGTGGCTATCTGTAGCTCCAATTCGTCCAATTTGTGGGTAATGGATCTGGCATTCGATAGGAAAAGGCTCAGAAGTGCTGGCCAGTATGGTTGTTTACGTAGCCTAGCATCTGGGCCCGACCGGCATCCTCTCTTCTGCTTTCTCTCCCTTAGTCACCTCCTACGCTTGCTGGGTGGGCAGACCATCCACGGTGACCCTGGCGGTCTCGCTATCTCCCCCAGGGTGTTGGGTGTTCGCTATTAGTCGCCAGAGACAGACAAACTATATTTGAAACCTAGGTCAATTAGGTTCTGGCGACTGTAAGAGATGGTGGCGTTGCAAACTTTCAAAAATATACACAGTAAAAGTAAAAACAAGCACCAAACTGGAGAGCTAAGAGCCGCTGCACCCGCGCGCGCCACCATCTTGAATGCATGCATGCAGTTGTCATGCTAAATCATCCACAGATTCATCCTTTCTTTGCTTGCAAGCCTGAATCTTTGACATGTCCACCTTGTCTGGGAAAACCTCCTTTAGCTTATCCACCAGGTGGGTCACTGCAGTACAATATTCACGGTTTTCTCCATGCTCATAGGTCAGGTGTCGTATCCTCAGCGTAGGATCAGGCAAGTAAGGTGATATTCTCCTCAGGTCGCATGGTTTCAGCTTACCTGCCAGTGCGCATCTAATTTCTTGACCCGTGGGACGATATTCTTGGCAGAAAATTAGGAGCTGCTCACCGAACTTTGCACCCGACACGAGAGGGTCAGTTAGATGGCTTGTGGCGTCAGTGATGTCTGACTGTGTCCATGGTCTGTCAACTAAAATAGGTCCCTCGGGTCCCGCCACTTCCACCATCGGGAGCTGTAGGTTTTCTCCTTTCGCCTGTCGCTGTTTCCACATTCTCTGCACGGTCTGGAACTTTTTGACCTCCTCGCTGCTGTCTGCATTCTCTGTATCGTCCCGCTCATCATCAGTGAGACAACATTCAGGCTGATCCGTGGCAAAAGGCAGGGCGTAATATCCATGGCGGCTGTCCTTACTTCTGCACTTTCCTCTCACATCTTTCTGTTTCTGTATTTTCTCTTTCGTCGCTTGAGCTCGCGACACGCTCTGTGTGTGACTGAGCGCTTGGAGGGCCTCTCTTGTGTCGGATCTGAGTGTCATTCTCTCCGCTTCCTCCTGGCGGGGCTGTCGCTCCTCAGTCGCGGAACTGGCACTGGCATCCTCTGGTGGTGAGGCGTGTGGTGCAGAGCGGGATGGGGAGGGAAAGGAGTCCAGGCCTGCATCGGCTTTCAGGCCCTGCAAAACAGCTTGTACTGGGGCACAAGGAGAAGCACAGACAGTGCGTGAACAGGGAAATTATGTTTTGTTCTCCATGTTATACGGAGGTGGAAGAGCCCTTCTCCTGTCGGTGGCGCTGTCACTTGGTGTTCGCTCGCTCTGTGGTATAGTATCACTTCCTGTTCCTGCTCAAACACAGTGGTGTTTCTGAGTAGCTTATTTGCTTAGCAGTTTAATTAACAACTTTTAAATACATTCTTTTTTCATAGTATAATCTTCACGTGCTTCATCCGAAGCACACTTTCTGTGTACTCACTACCTAATTTATAGCCAAAGTATTCACTCACTGTCTCTGTACTGTTTCGCTAGCTTAGCTCGTAGCCGACTTGTTAGCACCATGGCTACTTCACCTGTCCCTCCTGCACTTTCTTGCTCATTGTGTCAGATGTTTAGTTACTCCTCGGCCTCCTTTAGCAGTAATGATATCTGTAACAAATGTAGCATATTTGCAGCTCTGGAGGCCAGGATTACTGAACTGGAGACTCGGCTTCGCACCCTTCACTCACCCTTAGCTAGCCAGGCCCCTGTAGCTGGTGCAGCCGAAGATAGCGTAGGTCCCGCTAGCTTTTCCCCGGCAGATCCCAAGCAGCTGCGGAAAGAGGGCGGCTGGGTAACGGTGAGGAGGAAGCATAGTCCTAAACAGAAGCCCCAGGTACACCACCAACCCGTTCATTTGTCTAACCGTTTTTCCTCACTCGGTGACACACCCGCTGGGGGTCAAACTCTGGTAATTGGTGATTCTGTTCTCAGACACGTGAAGCTAGAGACACTGGCAACCATAGTCAATTGTCTTCCAGGGGCCAGAGCAGGCGACATTGAAGGAAATTTAAAACTGCTGGCTAAGGGTAAACGTAAATTCAATAAAATTATAATTCACGTCGGCAGTAATGACACCCGGTTAGGCCAATCGGAGGTCACTAAAATCAATATTGAATCGGTGTGCAACTTTGCCAAAACAATGTCGGACTCTGTAGTTTTCTCTGGTCCCCTCCCCAATCAGACCAGGAGTGACATGTTTAGCCGCATGTTCTCCTTAAATTGCTGGCTGTCTGAGTGGTGTCCCAGAAACGATGTGGGCTTCATAGATAATTGGCAAACCTTCTGGAGGAAACCTGGTCTTGTTAGGAGAGATGGCATCCATCCCACTTTGGATGGAGCAGCTCTCATTTCTATAAATATGGACAAATTTATTAAACCCCTCAAAATATGACTATCCAGAGTTGGGACCAGGAAGCAGAGTTGCAGTCCTACACGCCTCTCTGCAGCTTCTCTCCTCCTGCTACCCCCCCCCAAAAACCCATCTCCATAGAGACTGTGTCAGCTTCCAAAAAGACAAAAAATAAACTAAAAACCAACAACATACAACTTAAACATTTACAAAGAAAGAACAATACAGTATCCACATCTGAACCAAAGAGTAAAACAGTGAAATGTGGATTATTAAATATTAGGTCTCTCTCCTCCAAGTCTCTGTTAGTACATGACTTAATAATTGATCAACAAATTGATTTACTCTGCCTCACAGAAACCTGGTTGCAGCAGGATGATTATGTTAGTTTAAATGAATCAACACCCCCGAGTCATTCTAACTACCAGAAATCTCGAAGCACAGGTCGAGGGGGAGGTGTGGCAGCAATTTTTCACACCAGTCTATTAATTAATGAAAGACCAAGACAGACTTTTAATTCATTTGAAAGCCTGATGCTTAACGTTGTCCACCCCAGCTGTGAAACTCAGAAACCAGTCTTACTTGTTATCATCTATCGTCCACCTGGGCCTTACACAGAGTTTCTGTCTGATTTCTCAGACTTCATATCTAATTTAGTTCTGAGCTCAGATAAAATAATTATTGTGGGTGATTTTAACATCCATGTTGATGCTAAAAATGACAGCCTCAACATGGCATTTAATCTGTTGTTAGATTCAATTGGTTTCTCTCAAAATGTAAAAGAACCCACCCACCACTTTAATCACACTCTAGATCTTGTTTTAACATATGGCATAGAAACTGAACATTTAACAGTGTTTCCTGAAAACCCTCTCCTGTCTGATCATTTCTTGATAACATTTACATTTACAATAATTGATTACGCAGCAGTGGAGAGTGGACTTTATCAAAGTAGATGTCTTTCTGAAAGCGCTGCAACTAAGTTTAAGAATATAATCCAGCCACTGTTATCATCGTCAATGCCCTGTACCAACACAGAGCAGAGCAGCTATCTGAACGCTACCCCAACAGAGGTCGATTATCTTGTTAATAATTTCACCTCCTCACTACGTACGACTCTGGATACTGTAGCTCCAGTGAAAACTAAGGTCTCTAATCAGAAGTACCTGACCCCGTGGTATAATTCTCAAACACGTACCCTAAAGCAGATGACTCGTAATCTGGAGAGGAAATGGCGTGTCACAAATTTAGAGGATCATCATTTAGCCTGGAGAAATAGTTTGTTGCTTTATAAGAAAGCCCTCCGCAAAGCCAGAACAGCTTACTACTCATCACTGATTGAAGAAAATAAGAACAACCCCAGGTTTCTCTTCAGCACTGTAGCTAGGCTGACAAAAAGTCAGAGCTCGTTTCAGCCAACCATCCCTTTAACGTTAACTAGTGATGACTTCATGAACTTCTTCACAAATAAAATTTTTATCATTAGAGAAAAAATTACCAATAATCATCCCACAGATGTAATATTATCTACAGCTACTCTTAGTACCATTGATGTTAAGTTAGACTCTTTTTCTCCAATTGATCTTTCTGAGTTAACTTCAATAATTACTTCCTCCAAACCATCAACGTGTCTTTTAGACCCCATTCCTACAAAACTGCTCAAAGAAGTCCTGCCATTGATTAATTCTTCGATCTTATATATGATCAACCTATCTTTAATAATCAGCTATGTACCACAGGCCTTCAAGGTGGCTGCAGTTAAACCTTTACTCAAAAAGCCATCTCTAGACCCAGCAGTCTTAGCTAATTATAGACCAATCTCCAACCTTCCTTTCATATCAAAAATCCTTGAAAGAGTAGTTGTCAAACAGCTAACCGATCATCTGCAGAGGAATGGTTTATTTGAAGAGTTTCAGTCAGGTTTCAGAGCTCATTACAGCACAGAAACAGCTTTAGTGAAGGTTACAAATGATCTTCTTATGGCCTCTTTAATGGACTCATCTCTGTGCTTGTCCTTCTTGACCTCAGTGCAGCATTCAATACTGTTGACCATAATATCCTATTAGAGCGATTAGAACATGCTGTAGGTATTACAGGTATTGCACTGCAGTGGTTTGTATCATATCTATCTAATAGACTCCAATTTGTGCATGTAAATGGAGAGTCCTCTTCACACACTGAGGTTAATTATGGAGTTCCACAGGGTTCAGTGCTAGGACCAATTCTGTTTACATTATACATGCTTCCCCCATGCAGCATCATTAGAAGACATAGCATACATTTTCACTGCTATGCAGATGACACCCAGCTCTATCTGTCCATGAAGCCAGATAACACACACCAATTAGTTAAACTGCAGGAATGTCTTAAAGACATAAAGACTTGGATGGCCACTAACTTTCTGCTTCTTAACTCAGATAAAACTGAGGTCATTGTACTCGGCGCTGAAAAGCTTAGAAATATGGTATCTAAGCAGATTCTTCCTCTGGATGGCATTACCTTGGCCTCCAGTAACACTGTGAGGAACCTTGGAGTCATTTTTGACTAGGATATGTCCTTCAACGCACATATTAAACAAATATGTAAGACTGCGTTCTTCCATTTGCGCAACATCTCTAAAATTAGAAATATCCTGTCTCAGAGTGACGCTGAAAAACTAGTTCATGCATTTATTACTTCCAGGCTGGACTACTGCAATTCATTATTATTAGGATGTCCAAAAAACTCACTGAAAAGCCTTCAGTTAATCCAAAATGCTGCAGCAAGAGTACTGACAGGGACTAGAAAGAGAGCATATTTCTCCTGTTTTGGCTTCCCTTCATTGGCTTCCTGTTAAATCCAGAATTGAATTCAAAATCCTGCTCCTCACATACAAGGTCTTAAATAATCAGGCCCCATCTTATCTTAATGACCTTGTAGTACCATGTCACCCTATTAGAGCACTTCGCTCCCGCTCTGCAGGCCTACTTGTTGTTCCTAGAGTATTCAAAAGTAGAATGGGAGGCAGAGCCTTCAGTTTTCAGGCCCCTCTTCTGTGGAACCAGCTTCCAGTTTGGATTCAGGAGACAGACACTATCTCTACTTTCAAGATCAGGCTTCAAACTTTCCTTTTTGCTAAAGCATATAGTTAGGGCTGGACCAGGTGACCCTGAATCCTCCCTTAGTTATGCTGCAATAGATGTAGTCTGCCGGGGGATTCCCATGATGCATTGAGTTTTTCCTTTCCAGTCACCTTTCTCACTCACTATGTATTAACAGACCTCTCTGTGTTGAATCATATCTGTTATTAACCTCTGTCTCTCTTCCACAGCATGTCTTTTATCCTGTCTTCCTTCTCTCACCCCAACCAATCAGAGCAGATGGCCCCGCCCCTCCCTGAGCCTGGTTCTGCCGGAGGTTTCTTCCTGTTAAAAGGGAGTTTTTCCTTCCCACTGTTGCCAAAGTGCTTGCTCATAGCGGGTCATATGATTGTTGGGTTTTTCTCTGTATCTATGAAGCGCCTTGAGGCGACTTTTGTTGTGATTTGGCGCTATATAAATAAAATTGAATTGAATTGAATTGAATTGAAAGAGACGCGGAGACATACTGTGCGTCCGCCCCTCTTCTACGCACTTCTCTAGGTAATTCTTTCAGAGCTGCTTTATTTTCCCTCCTTTCTGCTTCCCTCATCCACATTTTCAAACATTCCTTCTCATCGCTTACCCTACGCAGATCACAGAATGTCCCCCACTCTGGGGTCAAGCCATCCTGTGTGAGCTTCCGTCTCCTGGGAGACATTCACCAGTTTCTCACCATCTGTTTCCCAGCGTGAATGAGGTGTGAACCAGACATGCTAAACTAAGTAACATGAAAGCATTTCATCAAGACAATACATTAAAGGACAATACACTAAAGAGAAATCCCACAACACGCTTCATCCCATACACAAAGTAAAACTCCAGTAAAACTATGAAATCATAACAACACCTTATCCCTGAAAGTTCTCAATCCCTCCTGGGCTTTTGTTGTTGTTTTTGTCATCTAAAATGTTAATTTCCACGGAGAAGCTGGAGAACAACAGGAGATTTCTGCCAACTAGCAACTCACGGTTTACATTGTACTTTTGATCAGACAAAATCATCTGAAAACACAAACATGCATTTTTTTTATATCTCTGTCGACGGAGCACAAATTTACTCATAAGAAAGCAGACTTTGTGTGGTTGTCTTTGTTTGCGTACTCTACTGAGCAATTCAGACAGTTATTGTACACATGTACAAGTTTAACCCAATACATGTCTGCCAAGCTGCGTTGCTCTTTATCTAAAGTGTAAAGTACACCTGAAAAAGAGTGTGATATATAGAGAGGCACTTACCAATCTGGACAACCTGTCTATCCTTGTCGTCTTCCATAGTTTTAGACACCCACACTTATGCAGCTGCCTCGTGCCTGTGCCGAAGACATCTCATTCCAAAGATTACAATGACTACAGACCCATGCACTGATATTGCACATCCCGAAGACCCATCCTCGACCAGCTTCTCTGAGAATATTATGAGAATCGTGTTTTTTGACATCTGCAGTGTCCCAAGCACCAAATGGCCAGCTCTACTGCTGGCAGTGATCAGTGGCGGTCCTAGCCTGTTCGGTGCTCCGGGCAAACACTCCCTCTGGGACGGTTTTCTATCGCTCATTTGCCGGGATTAAGGCCGCCTTTCGTTTGCGAGGTGCGCCTGCTGCTTGCGGCACAGGGAGGAGAGGGTGGGGCGGCGGGGGATTCTCTGGCTGGAGCAGCGTCTAATAACCAACTTGCAAAATAAAACAAAATAAAAAGAAACCAACAAACACGAAAACACCAGACATTATGATAAAGACATAATTTGCACCGATGTTTTTTCGAAATTCTATACGCAAAAAGTGAGCGCGAGAGCCCTCGGTGCACCTGCTCACTGCTGAAGTCAAAGTAAACTTGCTGTACTGTATTCATCTCCGCTAAATACAGTACAGCATATATAGAGACAAGACGACGAGGCTCCAGTTACAGCAGTGCAACTAAACAAACAATAAATATAAGAAGAGTAAAGAATAAATATACACTTTAGGGCAGGGGTAAAGGGATCAATAACAATTTAAAATTTATGATTTACAGTTTGATGATTAAAAGTCTCACACACAACCTGTTGAAAGGGGAGGGGGGCCTGCTGCTTCCAAATAGATCACATTTCATTCACAATGTTATAAATCCAAGCCCATTATGTATTCATGATTTGAATCCTGGGTAGTGCGAAATCCCAGAAATAAACCTTAGACAAAGCTAATCTGTGAACTAAGGTGTAGGTCTATTAGGTTATGTTGTGGTGATCCTCGGGTTGAGGAATGGGTGTTCATACTGGAGTGCAAAATTAAAACCAATGTAAGATGGACAAGAAAAGTTGAAAGCCATCAGGTGCTCAGTTTAGAAAAAAGAGAAAAGAAGAGGAGGAGAAAAGAGCAAAAGATACAGGTACGCAGATGTGTGACTGGATAATGGCAGGTCATCCTGAAACAATCAGAGTCAGAATACTTTATTAATCCCCAAGGAAATTATGTGGGTTACAGTTGCTCCAAGAAGAAATGGTAAAGAAAGTAACAGTAACAGACTAAACTCCAAACAATACATTATGTTACAGATTTTAATATTAATTTGTCATTGTCAGTTGTTGATTTGTCCTGTTCTCATTGTATGACGTATTATGATGGCTGTTTGGTAGCTGTTTGCATGCTATGCATACTCTCTCTCTCTTCATATGTGTGTGTGTGTTTCTCTGGTGAAATTCAGTATGGTTCCGACAAAAGTTTTATGTTAACCCTTTAAGAACTACCATAGAACAAAGTCCACCACAGCTCATCTTTATATTTTTACATGCTGTAGTGCCATTTTTGGGAGCATTTCAAGTTGCCAAAAATCAATACAACTTTTATAGCTCAAATTTTAATATATGTATGCATTAAGTCCATAGTAACTACTAGGGCTGTGCGATATGACCAAAATCTCATATCCCGATATAAAACATCTATTGTCCGATAACAATATAAATCACAAAAATTTAACATTTTCTGTAAATTCTGTGAATCTCGGATTGCTGAAGTGTTTCCAGTTGGGCATCGTGTACCTGTAGTCGAGTGTTTTAACCGATGCATTTTATTTTTATATCAGGGATGTTTTGTTTGTTATGTTGGCCTTGGCTCTCCCTGATGTTATACCTCAGTCTGAACCCAAATCTCATCTCCAGCATTAAGAAGGAGGAGCCAAGATGGTGATTTTAGAAGGTTTATTTAATGCTGGTGATGAGATTTGGGTTCAGACTGAGGTATAACATCAGGGACAGTCAAGGCCAACATAACAAACAAAACATCCCTGATGTAAAAATAAAAGAAACTTACCTAACTCCAAAGAAAACAAAATACACAACCTATAACCATAACCTACCTAACAACACATAAACGGGAGAAAACGGGATGTCAAAACAAAAGGCAGCTCTCCCCTACAAGTAGTCTGAACATGAAAACAACAATGCTCATACAAGATACAAAGGCATGCAAGCCTGTACAGGTATGGCAACCAAAATGGACAGAGGGCACAGAAGCACAGCTCCACAGGCCTTAAGTAGTGCTCTGCTGATTAACAATTGGCCAGACTCTGCGCAGCATCCAATCAGGACAGAGGAGGTGGAGCCTAGACAAAACAAAGGGTTAGTAGGGAGAAGAGACATCCTCCTGGGGGATGTAACACTACACATTTTAGACATAAGTTGTAATGGCCACAATTTTCTTTGTGAGTATTTATTACACGGCGTGCTGCGGAGAAAAGCCTGTTCTAACGTTTGAGTCTAAGGTTTATTTTTTAACACCTGACGGCTCTTTTTTGCTTCTCATCCGTAAATAATCTGCTCTTTCACGTGATTCAGTTTATTTTGAAAAGTGTCAGCAGGATCTTGAGCTTTATTGTGAAAGGTTTATGTGGAAAATAAACAAGTGGACACGTGATGGTTTTACCGTCGTTTTATTTTTGAGATACACCAATTTTTATATACTGCAGAAAAAACCAAAAACAATCCTATAATGCAAATTTGCACAGAAAACAGCATGTGCATCAAAATTTAAAGCAGTGATATTTGGGTTCTAGGCATCCCAGAAACTATTGAGAAAAGTATAACGTCAAACATGACTTTTAAAAAGAACAGTATAGGCTTTTATGGGCCTACAAGTAAAAAACTACAATTTTCGCGAAAATGACAACACTTCCGGTTTAGGACAGGTAATGGCGGACATGCGATTGTTCGTGCTGCCGTCTATTTCAACGTAGGAAGTGTTATGAATAGCTGATCGGATCGGCAAAGTGTGTTTCTGGAATATTATGTTCCAGAGGGAGTGTTTACCCAGGGAACCAATTAGGCTAGGAACGCCACTGCACCCCACCACGATGCCGCCCCGGGCAGCCACCCGTGTCGCCTGTATCAAAAACCGCTACTGGCATTGATGCAAATAATCCCCCCCCCCCCCCACCCCACCCAGGTGTCATGGGATAGTTGACTACCTGAAATGCAGATCACAGTGTCAGTGAGGTTTTGGTCGTAACTTTGATGAGTTGCTGAAACTACATGTTTATAGTGCAGCTATGGTTTTTCTTGCTACTAAAGTGTCATATAATCTGCTTATCTTGTGCTATGAGCACAGTTTATATAGGAAATGTGCACTTTAAACTTTTAATTGCATCATACTTTTACTTTACACATTATTAAAACAATGGGCAAACAGTACTTGTCTTGATGGAAGAAAGCAATTGATTCTTGCTGCCTGCTGATTCCTCTTTTGAACAGTGCAAGGAGTGAAAGGCAGTGCAAAGCGACGGAAAAATCATACTGTCTAGCTAAATACCATGAGTAAACAGACCAAGAGAACTAATGTGAGTCATTAAGCCAGGTTGCGTGTCAAGAGGAGCAGGCAGAAAAAAAGAGGAACATGTCTAGACATGTCACTAGGGATCTGAAAGAATGCTGGGCAGAAAAGACAAGACATTACTTCTCCTTGTCCCGAGCTGAGCGGATGGCTGGAAACTAACCGAGCCATCTGCTCTACAACTTCCCAGTAAGGCCAAACAGATTGTCAACCGTCCTTCTCAATAGATCACTCACTCTCAAGTAAGAGGCAGAGGCAGCAATTCTTAGACTAAAGTGTACATGTGAGTTGACCAATGGTCATGTTATGCCTGTGGTTCCTATGCACAATGGACTAAGTACTGAAAATGCTGCACATGAACTCTCTTTGGGGATGAAGATATGAAATTGGCTCATGGTAAGTTGAACTTAGAATTAGACTGAATTCTGTACAGCTGTGAATAATAAGTTCATGATTTTGAACTGTCTAGCTCCTCTAACCCGGCCCGGTTAGTACAAGATGAGCTTTTGGTTGGGCGTAATGATGTGTCAGCTACCTCATAGTCTAAAGAGCCACTATATACCTATATGTGCTAATTGTTCTAACAGGAGGGGGTCTCCTTCAGGTGGGAAGTGCCCGGAAAGTATCCTTGTCTGACACCCAAAACATCTCAACTAGCTCCTTGCTTCCACAGTCGCTCTCAAATTACCGAATTATACTAAAGGACTATTATTGTGCAGCACCAGTTTATAGCATCATATTTATGGATATATCAAACACATGTTTTTTACTGCTCACTGATAATGATGATGGAGAATACAGTTTTCTTGCTTATGTGTATGTGTGATGGCTGCATGCAAGCACACAATTGAAATACTTGGGTAATATTCATTTGATCTTTTTGTCTTATGTTTACATTATGCTCTAAAGCCTCTGTGATCATAAGTTAACTTATTTGATATTTTGAGTTTACCTGTAATGCATGACAGCACTAAGCTCTAGTCCAAATGGTGGCATAGACTCTACTTTGCATTGTTTGTTATTTTATATAGGTATAGGTTATATTAATTTTATTTCTGCTCTTGCTGAGTTACCTGGCGTCCGCTCCAGTCCTTCCTGGTTTGGTTGAAAGAAGAGGCTTTTTCTTCTTTTTAAATGTTAGTGGCGGTTGTCAAACAACATGCATTACCGCCACCACTAGTATGGAGTGTGGACTGGAATGAAGGCCCCCCCCCCCCAAAACAAACAAACAAACAAAAAAAAAATAAACCCTCAAAGCGAAAGAGGAGGCTGAGGATGGAGCTGGTTTAAATGCAGAAGCCAATAAAATGGACTGGACGATCTATTGTGATCATGTGGGGGGAATAGGGTTCTTCTTGTATGATGGTTAGCTGTTATCTCTCTAGTTTTCACCTTTGGTGTATATAATGTTTTTTTTCATTTGCTATATAACTGGAGCATTTTCTCATTTGGGCAGGTCAGTTTGTTGAGCTGTGTTTTGTTAAGTGACTTTTGAGTAGAGTTCTGTTAAGTTAGCCTCTGTTATGGGCCCACGTGGTTCTTAAAAAAGTTTATTTTGGTCATTTTTAATTTTTGTAATCATCTTTTCCTTTTTGGGGTATAATAAACCCATTTTTTGAAGATTACATTTGTGCGACACATACACACACAGACACACACAAAAGGCAGTTTTCTTTATTTTCGGGGTATTTTTTCCCCTCTATTTTTTTCTTCACTCCTTATCAAACCATGCAGAGAGGAGCAAGGAGTGTGAGAGTAGTCCAAGGAGATGTACCAAGCCAGCATATGGGCTCGGAAGTACAAGTCGATGGAGAACAAGAGGAAAATGGAGTTTCTGGAGAGGTAGACAGTATTGAGGGCCAAGGTAAGGAGCCAACAATATGAGATCTGATCTCTTTTCTCCGTTCACATATGGGTCAGCAGGAGGCCAGATAGGCTAAACAGAAGGAGGAGAGTGGAGATCAAGAATAACGTTTGTAGGAGCCATAATTGAATGTATTGAATTTTTTGATGACCACTGGGTTTTCATTTGTTTGGTTGCTATGGTGATGTGTAATGGGAGTCACGTGGGTGATAGCAGTGACATTAAGAGGGCGTCGTCAGTCTGTCATTCACTGGTTGTGATTTTGACAGAGAGGAGGGCTGGGCAGCCGTAGTTTTTGTTGACCGCTGCACAACATGTTTCGTCTTGTTACATTAGAGCCTGTAACGTTGTAAGAGTCCAAATCGCGAGATGACATTACTCTGTAAACACTTTAATAAACAAGGAAACAATTCCACCTCTCGCATTATTGCGTAAAGTTGACAGCGCATCAGGCAAATAGGCGGGCTCCATCCCCCGCCTCTAGCGACTATAGAAGTCGCTACAACGTTTTAAAGCACTTCAACACCAGTTTCAGTTGTTACAGGTAGAAGTACAAGCCCACACTTCTCCAGTGCCTGAATGTCAGGCAGCTGAATCACCTGATCCAGAATCTCTAGATGATGACATTCTTCCTCAAGCTGGTTTCAGTATGTCAGGTACTGGCTCATCAGGACAGTCCCATGTTCTGGAGCCTAAGTTACAAAAACTCACAGACGAGGATGATATTGAACATTTTTTGATTACATGAGTACTGAATTTGGGGCACTCTGTGCCATGGGCAGGACATTTGGGAAAGCATAAAACTAATGCGAGCCATAAAACCATGGTTCGCATTAGGAAGCATTTCCACTGGCCGGGCCTGCGTACTGACGTGGCCCAATTTTGTAAAAGCTGTCCTCAGTGCCAAAAGACTTCCATCAAAACCCCCTCCAGAGCTCCACTTCAGCCTTTGCCAGTCATTAGCACCCCATTTGAACGGTTGAGGATGGACATTGTTGGACCTGTTGAGAAAAGCAGAGCAGGAAACCGTTACATGCTGGTAATAACTGATTATACTACGAAGTACCCTGAACTTTTTCCTCTGAAATCTATAAAAGCCAAGTTCGTGGCTTTTTGTCTGGTGCAATTTTTCTCAAGGGTGGGATTCCCTCGTGAGATCCTGATAGACTGTGGGACAAATTTTATGTCAAATTTATTAAAGCAGGTCTATAGCTTCTTGGCATCAAAGGCCTAAGGACTACTCCATACCATCCTCAAACAGATGGCCTGAGTGAGCGCTTCAACCAGATCTTGAAGCAGATGTTGCACAAATTTCTGAATAACACTGGTACTGACTGGGATCAGTGGCTGCCTTACCTCTTTGCATATAGAGAAGTACCCCAAGCTTCTACTGGCTTCTCACCTTTTGAACTATTATATGGTCATGAAGTAAGGGGCCCCCTCTCTTTGCTAAAAGAAATGTCGGACGGTGACCGGAGAGGGGCAGCGGCTACTAATGTCATCTCATATGTTATACAGATAAGGGAGCGACTTGAGAAGATGACTGAGCTAGCCCAAGCTCATATGGTAGCTGCCCAGCAACATTCAGAAGGTCTGGTATGACCTTCTGATGAGAGGTCATTTGAACCTGGACAAAAGATACTCCTTCCAAGTAATGACAGTAAGCTGTTAGCTCAATTACAAGGACCTTTTCAGATTCAGCAGAAACTGGGAGCAACCACCTATCGGGTGGAAACTCCAGGTCACTCTCGCTCCAGTAGAGTTTTGCATTTAAATCTCCTGAAGGAGTGGGTGGAGAGGCAGAAGAGAGTAGAAGTTCTTTTGATAAGGGAGATTCATGAGGAGGAAGAGGTAGAAGAGCAGTATCTTCCTTTAGGTGTTCTCCAGCATTTTGACCTTAATCACCTTTCAGAAAAAAAACAGCTTCAGTTGAGAGAGTTATGCAGCTCTGGAGTGTTTCAGGAGAATCCTGGGAAGACGGATGTTATTGAACACGACATTGTATTAAAGGATGGAGCGTCTGTGAGACGTATGAGTTATGGATTCCAGAGCGGCTGCTAACATCACTGAGGAAAGAGGTGGATTTAATGTTGTCTCTAATAACCATTGAACCATCTAAGAGCAAGTGGTGCAACCCAGTGGTTTTGGTCCCAAAGAAGGATAGTAGCCTGTGGTTTTGTATTAATTTGATGGATCGGGTACGAAGTTATGCAGTCTATCTGGGTCAGATAAACCAAGTTTAGGTGGAGTTTATTTTCGTTATGCTGACCTTTTCCGTACTGCGTACTAGCTAGCATGACGGAGTTTCTATACAACTGGGTGGGTGCTATGTTACTGATGTTGAACTTTATTTTGTACACAAGGTTAATTATTAGAGTTTCCAACCGTCCCGTAAAAAACAGAATCATCTCGTATTCAGAGAAAATATCACACGTTTCGTATTGAGGTGAAAAGGAACACAGTTTGTCCCGTACTTCAGCTACAATGAAAAAGACACAAAGCTGGAGCTGCACAGCTGCCTCTTCTCTCATTCTCAATATGTATTTAATAGTAATTTCTAGTATCAGCTGATGATTACTGGAGCCACAGCTGTAAAGCTGCTGGTCATGATGTTGGTTTGGTTATCTGGTGAGAGAGAAACATGAAGATGAAACCAGGAGATGTTCTTACTGAATCATCAGAGCTGAACAGGTGATGGAGAAACAGGTTTACCTTTTAGGTGACATGAATGAGTTGAAGGGAAGTTATGAACTGTCTTTGAGAGACGAAAAATAACAGGATCCTTTTCTATGTAGCTGTAACTGTGCAGGGGCGGGTCTAACAAAGTTTTCCTGGGGGGGGGGGGGGGGGGGCAGGTAGGGCATTAACAGGGAGAGTACTTTTCTTTCTTATTCTCATTTAAAATATTTAGATTTTAAAAAATAATTATCGGAATCTTACAACAAGCGATTGATATATTGATACATATATACCATCTGTCAGAAGAAAATTGTACATGGTGTGATCAGCTACATGAAATGTGTCTTTTTATGGATCGCTAAACAATCCACATGTTTACGTGACTTTTCACATAAACTCTTGTGTGATAAACTTATTTAGCAACTAACAGCTTCCTCTTTTCTAAGAACATACAGATTTAGAAAAGGGGAACCTCAGCTCTGAGTTCTTAGAATAACTTTGTTATCTTTGTACGCACACAAGCTTGTATAAATAAAGAACGCAGACAGTGACAGAGCGCTCTGTGACCGTCCTCGCGAGTAAAGACAACTGCAGTGTTTGTGTTTTCTAACTCAGGTGTCTCAGCTGAAGAACTGTGGGGCGATTCTTAGAAATCCCCTGTCATCATCAAAACAGTGTACATTGCTGTCACAACAGCATTTGTATTCATGCAAAGGCTTTAGAATTTTTCCTATAATGGCGGTGTGAAGTAGTCAGACTCGAACGTCAAGGAAGGTGGTAGGGAAGCAGACTATGCAGACATTTCAGGTTTCCAAGGTGAGCAATTTATTTACAGTGAACTTAATTTAATGTAACTTAACAAAACTTCCTCCCCAAATAATTAACAAATTATTAACAAAACTCAACAAACCATGGATCTGGTGACACAGCTCACCTCTCCTCTCTCCTGCATCTGGTAGAGACTGGCTTTAAATAGGGTCATCAATTTCCCTCCAATTGCCCAACCAGTACCACTCACGCAACTGAGGGATCTAAAACTCTACACAGATTATCTAAAAACACAAAACCTCTACACACTTCTAACATGCACATTTACACAACTAAATGGCAGTATTAACGAAAGGAAAAACATTCAACAAATCCCTTTAAACCTTAACACAAACAAAAGGAAGCATCTCTATTGAAAAGGAAACCCCTCCACTTGGTTTGACCTGCTGATGTCACATGTGACATCATCAGGACTTTAAAATGAGGACATGCCAGGCGGGCGTTTCCCCACACCTGACCCTTATGACGACTGAAAAGACAAACAAAGTAAGTATGAACAAATGACTTAATCTGTAACATAATAAAATATAAAGAAATATAACTTAGTATTTGTCTTAATTTGCAGAATGTTTGATTTGTCGGCAACACAACGCTTACACAAACGAACCCGGGATAGTGAGTGAAGCAATGTTACTTGACAAATAGCAAATCATAGCAAATACATAGAAACAGAATAATGTGTACAATGTGAAAAAAAAAATGTAAACACATATGGGACAAATGGAGAGCATTGCAACTGCTCCTCCACTTTGTCAAAGGCGGGCCGGTCTCTAGTCAAAATCCTCGGGCCGATTATTTTGTCCCAGTGTAGCCCTGTATGCAGCTCATCTGCAGTCTGGTGTTACCTACATCTTCCTATTCAGAAGGCAGAATTTATGAATTCTGAGTACAATGGAAAGCACCACGACTGCAGTTTTTGTCTTGGATGTAAAAAGCGCACATGACGCTGTGACGAAAATGGCCTGTATTTATATAGGCAAGACAAGGCAAGGCAAGTTTATTTGTATAGCACAATTCAACAACAAGGTGATTCAAAGTGCTTTACAGAGACATTAGAAACAAAAAAAAATAAAAAGCATGATTTAAAATTGATTAAAACAAGCAAACTAACTAATTAACAAACAAACAAACAGAACAGTATATAAAATCAAAACAGATAAAATCAGAACAATAGATAAAATCAGTAGTTAAAATGTAAGTTTTGAAATTTAAGCTTAAGTGTGGATTTGGCGCGTTAATGTGCACCAAATCCATGCTTTAATTTATAGCGCTTTTACTCTTCCCTAAGGACCCCAAAGCGCTTTACATATCGAGTCATTCACCCATACATTCACACACTGGTGATGGCAGCTACATTGTAGTCACAGCCACCCTGGGGCGCACTGACAGAGGCGAGGCTACCGGACACTGGCGCCACCGGGCCCTCTGATCACCACCAGTAGGCAACGGGTGAAGTGTCTTGCCCAAGGACACAACGACCGAGACTGTCCAAGCCGGGGCTCAAACTGGCAACCTTCTGATTACAAGACGAACTCCCAACTCTTGTGCCACGATCGCCTCAGACTATTCTCATAGGCTAAAATCATGGCATCGGTCACCGACGGTCCAGGCGTGGGATTTCTCTCCTGGAAATATGCACATTATTTTTTCCTTCTGTTGGTAGGTGGGACAGTGCACTTGTGGCAAGTAAGCAAGCTAGAAGACTGGCAATCTTGGTGGGTATCCAGTTATGGTAGCAACACATTAACAAGAGAAGTCTGAGTAAAACCAAAGTTACTTTCCCTAGTAACTAGTTACTTTGAAAGTAATGAGTAACTTAAATTACCGGAGTTACTTTTGACAGAAGTAACTAGTAATGTAACTCGTTACTAATTTAAAGTAACTTACCCAACACTGGTTGTCATTTAATATGTTATCACCTCAAATGACATTTTGTTCAAAAATGTAAAATCTCTTTATTAGGTAAATTGTTTTTCTGTATGTGTTGAATTATATGAACTCAGGGAAATGTCTGGTTTTTTAATCAAATGCAGCTACTGATATGATGACACTGACTCTCACGATTTTATTTTGAAGTTTACTTGATTGAACTTATTAGCAGAGATTGATCTTCACTTTATCACTAATATAATGCTCAATTTATTGTTTCATTAACTTAATATGAATGCATATAGTTCATTTTCATAAAGCTGCCCGAGAATTCAACATTAATGAATCAATGGTACGGAAGTGGAGGAAGCAAGAAGAATGAATTGAGTGAAGTTTGACTTATCTGACTATTTTGTTTTGCTTAATGCGCCTTATGGTCTGAAAAATACAGTAGGTGAAACTGATAAATTTGTATCTGGAAAGATATATTTGTTGGCAGCAAAAAAAAAAAAAAAAAAATTGAGTTGAAAGAAAATGAAATGGAGTGTTTCAGAAGTAAAGATGATGGCCATGTAGGTCTGTGATCAGGAGCCTAACCCTGCTGTCAAACACATGGTTAAAACCAGTGTTAAAACAAAAATCTTTCCTTTAGAATTACACTTTAAACAATTTTAAAGGGGATTTGTTTAAGGTTTTGGGTGTTAATTGCAATTTGAAACATGCTCAGAAATAATGATCTAGACACAGGGAGTGTATACATGACACCTTTTTATTGATAAACATAAACAGTTCAGGGAATGGACTTGTTATGGACTAACATAATTTTATTTTTTTTGTTTCAAATTCTTATTAACACAAATCTAAACCTTTCTCTGTATTACTGATTTGAACTTTTCCCTTCTCACATCACAAAAGGTATTTAAAATAAACCTTGTAGACACCATTCAGAAAACTTAATCTAGATCATTTGTGGTGTATTATTTCAATTATTTCTACTGAATAATAGCTAGTCAACCTATAGTAATTGTGATGTCCAAAGTCAACAGAAAACAATTTACTGACATTAAGATACAAATTACACTCTGTTCCTGTGTTTATTGTCCTTTATCTCCATATTGATGTACAGTTAATTACATGCAGATGAATTCAATTCACACCAATCATCATTGTATTTTGCAGGCCCCCATCTTCACTACCACAGCTGCACCTCCCAATAAAGCCCCAACTGCCGCTCCCACTGCGGTACCTACTGGTCCCACCGCAGATCCAATAACTGCTCCTGTAACTGCTCCATAACCCACTCCAGTAACGGACACACCAGTTGCTAGAAATAAACGACTAAAACGGTTGTTTTTTTCTGCCACTTTTCTTGCCTCTGCAGGAGTTATGGATAAACTTTCTCTCATAATTTGTTTTATCTCATCTACAATAGCTTGATAAGCCTCTTTGAATATTTCATTGGTATAGTGGCTTCCTTCGTTGTCCTTAACCATCACATTGATCTTTTCCAGCAGCTCTCTGACCTGAGTGGGTTCCTTGTTTCTGTTGTTAAAAACGTGATATCCTCCACGACACTGACGGATGAAGTCAGAGAGAGCTTTACTTTCTTTAATGAAGTCCTCTATGTTGACTTCATCTTCCTCCAGATTGTCTCCATAAGTGAACAACACCATAGTGTAATGGTGTGCTTCCTTGCCAAATATCTTCTGAATCATTTTCACTGTGTTTTGTTCTTCCTCTGTAAATCGGAATGGCTGCAGCACAACCAGGAACGCATGAGGACCAGGAGCAGCAAATAAGATGCACCTAGCAATCTCTGTCACCACCTCATTGTTACTTTTTTCGGTGTCAAACAGACCTGGAGTATCGACTACAGCCAGTTCTTGACCTTCAAACTGACAGGTTTCCTTCTGACACTCTGTTGTTACCGAGGAAGGAGATGATGTAGATTTGAAAGCTTTTGTTCCTAAGATGGTGTTTCCTGCTGAACTTTTCCCAACTCCAGTTTTCCCAACTAACACAATCCTAAGACCTTCCTCCACTGGTTTCTCTTCTTCCTCCACTCCTTGTTCACCTGTGTGGAAATTTCATTGATATATAAAGGTATTAGTGACTTTTTAAAGGTACATCTAAATATCAATATTATGTAATAGTGAGGAGTGAAACCCATTTGATAAAAGTAGTAGAAACGTAATCCTTTCAGACATTGCTCCCCAAAATTCATAAGATCATAGCTGAAATATAAAAAACATACTGACTCCTCAATGTGATGACATTTGTAACAGCTATAAATGCAACATTAATTCTAAACACAGCAAAATACCAAAAACAATGAAGAAAATTCAATTTAAGTTTATTTTATTTAGACACCCCCAAATCACTACAACAGCTGCCTCAAGGTACTTTATATTGTAAAGTAGACCCTACAATAACACATACAGAGGAAAAACCCAACAATCATATGACCCCCCTATGAGCAAGCACTTTAGCGAGAGTGGGAAGGAAAAACTCCCTTTTAACAGGAAGAAACCTCCGACATAACCAGCCTGGGGATGTGACCAGTTGGAGTGAGAGAATGAAGACAGGATAAAGACATGCTGTGGAAGAGAGACAGAGACTAATAACAAGTGTGATTCTGTGCAGAGAGGTCTGTTAACACATAGTGAGTGAAGAAGAAACACCCAGTGCATCATGGGAATCCCCCAGCAGCCTACACCTATTGCAGCATAAGTAAGGGAGGATTCAGGGTCACCTGGTCCAGTATGCTTTAGCAAAAAGGAATGTTAAAGTGGTTGCTGCTTTAAAGAGAGAGAAAAAATGTTGAATTATGTATGAAATACCAAATAAAGTTGATGGATATAGTCGGGTCGCCTTCAACCAAAGAAGAGCAAGTGATAAGAAACAAATCTGCAAATTATCGCAGTGCAAAAAAACAAAACTAACAAAAAGGACACAAAACACAGTCTCCATGCACAGAGATAAAGGAATTGCCCCACTATCAGCCTCTATGTATCCTGGTGAGGATTCTTACATTCAAAGAGAATAATAGACAGGTAAAGTAATTCCCACACCACTAGTCACTGCCAGCAGCTGCTGCAACATAGAGAGGAGATATGTGAGATGGGGCATGGGGTGGAATCTGACTGCTGCAGAGAGCAACCCAGGCTGGGCAGCTGTGTGGAAAGAACCTTTACTTGAGTAAAGAGAATCAGTATTTCAACTTTTTCTGGAGTATTTTTTAATACAGGTGTCTGTACTTCTACTTTTGCCACCTCTGCTTATCATCAGCTTGATTCTTCCACACTTCTGAAGAATTGTCAGTGTAATCAGAAAAATCTTGACCTCATTCTGTGTAGTTATTAAAACTGCGAACATGAAATGTGTTCAGTTTCATGCATCCAACCTGCTGTAAGCTGCTCCACCCAAATCATAAACTGTGTCACTGGATGTAAACAAGTCTGAGCAAGCCTGGTAACAAATGCTTTACATACCATCTCCAAGAAAGCTTAAAATCTTTGGTTTGTTTTATTTCTTTTCGTTTGAGTTATGTCGCTTCATCCCATACACAAAGTAAAACCCCAGTAAAACTATGAAATCATAACAACACCTTGTCCCTGAAAGTGCTCAATCCCTCCTTGGCTTTTTTTTTTTTTCATCTAAAATGTTAATTTCCACGGAGAAGCTGGAGAACAACAGGAGAATTTCTGTGAACTAGCAACTCACGGTTTACATTGTACTTTTGATCAGACAAAATCATCTGAAAACACAAACATGCATTTTTTTATATCTCTGTCGACAGAGCACAAATTTACTCATAAGAAAGCAGACTTTATGAGGTTGTCTTTGTTTGCATACTCTACTGAGCAATTCAGACAGTTATTGTACACATGTACAAGTTTAACCCAATACATGTCTGCCAAGCTGCGTTGCTCTTTATCTAAAGTGTAAAGTACACCTGAAAAAGAGTGTGATATATAGAGAGGCACTTACCAATCTGGACAACCTGTCTGTCCTTGTCGTCTTCCATAGTTTTGTTTCAGGCCGTCGTCGTGTGAAGTGTGACCTGCTGAATAGTTTCGTTTTCTTCTTAGCTTTCTTATATTCTGCTTCTAGTCCCCTCCCCTTAAACATGCCATTCAGACACACTTATGAAGCTGCCTCATGCCTGTGCCGAAGACATCTCATCCCAAAGATTATAATGACTACAGACCCATGCACTGATATTGCACATCCCGAAGACCCATCCTGGACCAGCTCCTCTAAGGATATTATAAGAATTGTGTTTTTTGACTTCTGCAGTGTCTCGAGCACCATATGGCCAGCTCTACTGCTGGCAGTGATGCAGTTAGACCCCCCCCCCAGTGGCCTGGATAGTTGACTACCTGAAATGCAGATCACAGTGTCAGTGAGGTTTTGGTCGTAACTTTGATGAGTTGCTGAAACTACATGTTTATAGTGCAGCTATGGTTTTTCTTGCTACTAAAGTGTCATATAATCTGCTTATCTTGTGCTATGAGCACAGTTTATATAGGAAATGTGCACTTTAAACTTTTAATTGCATCATACTTTTACTTTACACATTATTAAAACAATGGGCAAACAGTACTTGTCTTGATGGAAGAAAGCAATTGATTCTTGCTGCCTGCTGATTCCTCTTTTGAACAGTGCAAGGAGTGAAAGGCAGTGCAAAGCGACGGAAAAATCATACTGTCTAGCTAAATACCATGAGTAAACAGACCAAGAGAACTAATGTGAGTCATTAAGCCAGGTTGCGTGTCAAGAGGAGCAGGCAGAAAAAAAGAGGAACACGTCTAGACATGTCACTAGGGATCTGAAAGAATGCTGGGCAGAAAAGACAAGACATTACTTCTCCTTGTCCCTTGCTGAGCGGATGGCTGGAAACTAACCGAGCCATCTGCTCTACAACTTCCCAGTAAGGCCAAACAGATTGTCAACCGTCCTTCTCAATAGATCACTCACTCTCAAGTAAGAGGCAGAGGCAGCAATTCTTAGACTAAAGTGTACATTTGAGTTGACCAATGGTCATGTTATGCCTGTGGTTCCTATGCACAATGGACTAAGTACTGAAAATGCTGCACATGAACTCTCTTTGGGGATGAAATATGAAATTGGCTCATGGTAAGTTGAACTTAGAATTAGACTGAATTCTGTACAGCTGTGAATAATAAGTTCATGATTTTGAACTGTCTAGCTCCTCTAACCCGTCCCGGTTAGTACAAGATGAGCTTTTGATTGGGCGTAATGATGTGTCAGCTACCTCACAGTCTAAAGAGCCACTATATACCTATATGTGCTAATTGTTCTAACAGGAGGGGGTCTCCTCCAGGTGGGAAGTGCCCGGAAAGCATCCTTGTCAGACACCCAAAACATCTCAACTAGCTCCTTGCTTCCACAGTCGCTCTCAAATTACCAAATTATACTAAAGGACTATTATTGTGCAGCACCAGTTTATAGCATCACATTTATGGATATATCAAACACATGTTTTTTACTGCTCACTGATAATGATGATGGAGAATACAGTTTTCTTGCTTATGTGTATGTGTGATGGCTGCATGCAAGCACACAATTGAAATACTTGGGTAATATTCATTTGATCTTTTTGTCTTATGTTTACATTATGCTCTAAAGCCTCTGTGATCATAAGTTAACTTATTTGATATTTTGAGTTTACCTGTAATGCATGACAGCACTAAGCTATAGTCCAAATGGTGGCATAAACTCTGTTTTGCATTGTTTGTTATTTTATATAGGTATAGGTTATTATAATTTTATTTCTGTTGTTGCTGAGTTACCTGGCGTCCGCTCAAGTCCTTCCTGGTTTGGTTGAAAGAAGAGGCTTCTTCTTCTTCTTCTTCTTCTTCTTAAATGTTAGTGGCGGTTGTCAAACAACATGCATTACCGCCACCAATAGCATGGAGTGTGGACTGGAATGATGCCCCCCCCCCCAAAAAAAAACAAACAAACAAAAAAACAAACAAACAAAAAAAAAAACCCTCAAAGCGAAAGAGGAGGCTGAGGATGGAGCTGGTTTAAATGCAGAAGCCAATGAAATGGACTGGACCATCTATTGTGATCATGTGGGGGAAATAGGGTTCTTCTTGAATGATGGTTAGCTGTTATCTCTCTAGTTTTCACCTTTGGTGTATATAATGGTTTTTTTCATTTGCTATATAACTGGAGCATTTTCTCATTTGGGCAGGTCAGTTTGTTGAGTTGTGTTTTGTTAAGTGACTTTTGAGTAGAGTTCTGTTAAGTTAGCCTCTTTTATGGGCCCACATGGTTCTTAAAAAAGTTTATTTTGGTCATTTTTAATTTTTGTAATCATCTTTTCCTTTTTGGGGTATAATAAACCCATTTTTTGAAGATTACATTTGTGCCTGTGTGTTCTTGGCTGCTTGGTTCATGACAATTGGTGGCAACAGTGGGATACAGTCAGTTTAAAAAACACACACACACATACACACACAAAAGGCAGTTTTCTTTATTTTGGGGGTATTTTTTCCCCTCCTTTTTTTTCCTCACTCCTTATCAAACCATGCAGAGAGGAGCAAGGAGTGTGAGAGTAGTCCAAGGAGATGTACCAAGCCAGCATATGGGCTTGGAAGTACAAGTCGATGGAGAACAAGAGGAAAATGGAGTTTCTGGAGAGGTAGACAGCACTGAGGGCCAAGGTAAGGAGCCAACAAAATGAGATCTGATCTCTTTTCTCCGTTCACATATGGGTCAGCAGGAGGCCAGAGAGGCTAAAAAGAAAGAGGAGAGTGGAGATCAAGAATAACTTTTTAAAGCACTTCAACACCAGTTTCAGTTGTTACAGGTAGAAGTACAAGCCCGCACTTCTCCAGTGCCTGAATGTCAGGCAGCTGAATCACCTGATCCAGAATCTCTAGATGATGACATTCTTCCTCAAGCTGGTTTCAGTATGTCAGGTACTGGCTCATCAGGACAGTCCCTTGTTCTGGAGCCTAAGTTACAAAAACTCACAGACGAGGATGATATTGAACATTTTTTGATTACATGAGTACTGAATTTGGGGCACTCTGTGCCATGGGCAGGACATTTGGGAAAGCATAAAACTAATGCGAGCCATAAAACCATGGTTCGCATTAGGAAGCATTTCCACTGGCCGGGCCTGCGTACTGACGTAGCCGAATTTTGTAAAAGCTTTCTTCTGTGCCAAAAGACTCCCATCAAAACCCCCTCCAGAGCTCCACTTCAGCCTTTGCCAGTCATTAGCACCCCATTTGAATGGTTGGAGATGGACGTTGTTGGACCTGTTGAGAAAAGCAGAGCAGGAAACCGTTACATGCTGGTAATAAATGATTACACTACGAAGTACCCTGAAGATTTTCCTCTGAAATCTATAAAAGCCAAGTCCGTGGCTTTTTGTCTGGTGCAATTTTTCTCAAGGGTGGGATTCCCTCGTGAGATCCTGATAGACTGTGGGACTAATTTTATGTCGAATTTATTAAAGCAGGTCTATCATCTTCTTGGCATCAAAGGCCTAAGGACTACTCCATACCATCCTCAAACAGATGGCCTGAGTGAGCGCTTCAACCAGATCTTGAAGCAGATGTTGCACAAATTTCTGAATGACACTGGTACTGACTGGGATCAGTGGCTGCTGTTGGATTATAATATTATGTTAGACCCCTAATTAAAGATTGTGAATTATTATGTAGTTTTAGTTTGCATTAAAAGAAAAGAAAAGAAAAGATGGCGCCGGTGAGGTCGGCTGCCGTCACGACTGCTCCGACCACCTTTTCTTTTTTTTTGCTTTTTAAGTTAGTTTTCAGCGTTTCTAAATCGGCAAAATCATCACCATTGGGTACATTAGGTATGACAGTGACACTCTTGTTTCTGTTGGTATACAATGTACTCACAATTCGAAGTTTTTTACTCCGGATCCGAGCTGGCCGAGTGAGATCTTGAGGGAGAACAAAGGACGCAACGCGAAGCGGCGGCCTCGAGGGAAACAAGCCGGCGTCAGGAACAGGCTGAGAGCTCGTGCACACCGCACACCTCTGCCTAGCATCCTGCTCGCCAACGTCCAGTCACTGGAGAACAAGCTTGATGACCTCAGGGCCAGGATAAAGTTCCAGAGAGACATTCGGGACTGCAATCTCCTCCGCTTCACCGAGACATGGCTGAACCCAGCGGTGCCGGACCACGCCATCCAGCCGGCCGAGTTCTTCTCGGTTCACCGCATGGACAGGACACGGGACTCGGGGAAGTCAAGGGGAGGCGGCGTGTGTTTAATGGTGAACAACAATTGGTGCAACAGTGCGAACGTTGTTCCTCTCACACGCTCCTGCACACCAAATCTGGAACTACTGTCCATCATGTGTCATCCTTTTTATCTACCTCGAGAGTTTACATCGGTCATTATAAGTGCCGTTTATATTCCACCACAAGCGGACACAGTCACCGCCTTATGCGAGCTGCATGAGGCACTCACACAACACCAGACACAACACCGGGACGCTGCGCTTATTGTAACGGGGGAATTTAATAGTGCCAACCTCAAACGCGCAGCGCCGAACTTTTATCAACATATCACCTGCCCCACCAGAGGTGAAAGGACACTGGACCACTGCTACACTACGGTCAAGGATGGCTACAAGGCACAATCCCGCCCTCCGTTTGGCAAATCCGATCATGCCGCCATCTTCCTCATGCCAAAATACAAACAAAGGCTGAAACAAGAAGTTCCGGTTCAGAGGAAGGTCGCGCGCTGGACGGATCAATCGGTGGCCGCGTTACAGGACGCACTCGACGACGCAGACTGGGACATGTTCAGAAACAGCTCCGACGATGATGTCAACGTGTTTACGGAAGCGGTTGTGGGATTCATCGGGAAACTAGCGGATGATACCGTGGAGACAAAGACTATCACAACGTTTCCCAACCAGAAGCTGTGGGTGGATAAAACCATCCGCGACACTCTGAGATCCCGCACCGCTGCCTACAACATGGGACTCATGACGGGGGACATGGACCCGTACAAAGCCGCGTCATATAACGTGCGGAAGGCGGTGAAAAAGGCAAAGCAGCGCTATGGGAGGAAACTAGAGTCACAACTCCAACAGAGTGACTCTAGGAGCCTGTGGCGGGGACTAAGGACAATAACGGATTATAAAGCACCAACAACCGGTATGACGAACACGGCCGTGACTCTGGCAGATGAGCTGAACACTTTCTATGCTCGCTTCGAGGCTGCAAGGACTAAGGACTCCAACGATGCTAGTGCTAGCGGCGCTAACGGCTGCAGACAGGAAGATACTGCCAACACCGGAAACGTGCTCGTCATCTCCGAGCATGAAGTAAGGAGAGCCTTCAAGAGAGTGAACACCAGGAAAGCAGCAGGACCAGACGGCATCCCAGGTCGTATCCTCAGAGACTGCGCATACCAGCTAGCTCCTGTGTTCACTGAGATATTCAACATCTCTTTATCTCAGTCGGTGATCCCCACATGCTTCAAAGAGTCCATCATTGTTCCTGTCCCAAAGAAACCCCACCCTGCTTCTCTCAATGACTATCGCCCTGTAGCCCTCACCTCAGTAGTGATGAAGTGCTTTGAACGCCTGGTCAGAGACTTCATCATTTCTTCACTACCAGACACACTGGACCCACTATTCAATTCAATTCAATTCAATTCAATTCAATTCAATTCAATTCAATTTTATTTATATAGCGCCAAATCACAACAAATGTCGCCTCAAGGTGCTTCATAGATACAGAGAAAAGCCCAACAATCATATGACCCCCTATGAGCAAGCACTTTGGCGACAGTGGGAAGGAAAAACTCCCTTTTAACAGGAAGAAACCTCCGGCAGAACCAGGCTCAGGGAGGGGCGGCCATCTGCTGCGACCGGTTGGGGTGAGAGAAGGAAGACAGGATAAAGACATGCTGTGGAAGAGAGACAGAGATTAATAACAGATACGATTCAATACAGAGAGGTCTGTTAGTACATAGTGAGTGAGAAAGGTGACTGGAAAGGAAAAACTCAATGCATCATGGGAATCCCCCGGCAGCCTACATCTATTGCAGCATAACTAAGGGAGGATTCAGGGTCACCTGGTCCAGCCCTAACTATATGCTTTAGCAAAAAGGAAGGTTTTAAGCCGAATCTTAAAAGTAGAGATAGTGTCTGTCTCCCGAATCCAAACTGGAAGCTGGTTCCACAGAAGAGGGGCCTGAAAACTGAAGGCTCTCCCTCCCATTCTACTTTTAAATACTCTAGGAACAACAAGTAGGCCTGCAGAGCGAGAGCGAAGTGCTCTAATAGGGTGATATGGTACTACAAGGTCATTAAGATAAGATGGGGCCTGATTATTTAAGACCTTGTATGTGAGGAGCAGGATTTTGAATTCAATTCTGGATTTAACAGGAAGCCAATGAAGGGAAGCCAAAACAGGAGAAATATGCTCTCTCTTTCTAGTCCCTGTCAGTACTCTTGCTGCAGCATTTTGGATTAACTGAAGGCTTTTCAGTGAGTTTTTTGGATCCTGATAATCCTGATAATAATGAATTGCAGTAGTCCAGCCTGGAAGTAATAAATGCATGAACTAGTTTTTCAGTGTCACTCTGAAACAGGATATTTCTAATTTTAGAGATGTTGCGCAAATGGAAGAACGCAGTCTTACATATTTGTTTAATATGTGCGTTGAAGGACATATCCTGGTCAAAAATGACTCCAAGGTTCCTCACAGTGTTACTGGAGGCCAAGGTAATGCCATCCAGAGTAAGAATCTGGTTAGATACCATATTTCTAAGCTTTTCAGCGCCGAGTACAATGACCTCAGTTTTATCTGAGTTAAGAAGCAGAAAGTTAGTGGCCATCCAAGTCTTTATGTCTTTAAGACATTCCTGCAGTTTAACTAATTGGTGTGTGTTATCTGGCTTCATGGACAGATAGAGCTGGGTGTCATCTGCATAGAAGTGTAAATGTATGCTATGTCTTCTAATGATGCTGCCTAGGGGAAGCATGTATAATGTAAACAGAATTGGTCCTAGCACCGAACCCTGTGGAACTCCATAATTAACCTCAGTGTGTGAAGAGGACTCTCCATTTACATGCACAAATTGGAGTCTATTAGATAGATATGATACAAACCACTGCAGTGCAATACCTGTAATACCTACAGCATGTTCTAATCGCTCTAATAGAATATTATCGTCGACAGTATCGAATGCTGCACTAAGGTCAAGAAGGACAAGCACAGAGATGAGTCCACTGTCAGAGGCCATAAGAAGATCATTTGTAACCTTCACTAAAGCTGTTTCTGTGCTGTGATGAGCTCTGAAACCTGACTGAAACTCTTCAAATAAACCATTCCTCTGCAGATGATCAGTTAGCTGTTTGACAACTACTCTTTCAAGGATTTTTGATATGAAAGGAAGGTTGGAGATTGGCCTATAATTAGCTAAGACTGCTGGGTCTAGAGATGGCTTTTTGAGTAAAGGTTTAACTGCAGCCACCTTGAAGGCCTGTGGTACATAGCTGATTATTAGAGATAGGTTAATCATATATAAGATCGAAGAATTAATCAATGGCAGGACTTCTTTGAGCAGTTTTGTAGGAATGGGGTCTACTACAGTTCGCTTACCGTCCAAATCGTTCCACAGACGATGCCATCTCTCATCTCCTCCACACATATGACTGTGTGGCCACTACCAGCTCCACCACCATCATCAAGTTTGCTGACGACACCGTCGTGGTGGGCCTGATCTCTGACAACAACGAGACGCCCTACCTGAAGGAGATTAGGAATCTGGAGAACTGGTGCCAGAGGAACAACCTCCTTCTAAACGTCAGTAAGACAAAGGAGTTGATAGTGGACTTCAGCACTAAGCAGGAGAGGAACTACCAGACCCCCGTCATCAACGAGTGCCCAGTGGAGAGAGTGGACAGCTTCAAATACCTCGGAGTTCACATCACGCAGGACCTGTCATGGTCCTGTCACATCAACACCGTGGTGAAAAAGGCCTGTCAGCGTCTCTACCACCTCAGACGCTTGAGAGACTTCCGACTGCCCCCCAAGGTGCTCAGGAACTTTTACTCCTGCACCATAGAGAGCATCCTGACGGGAAACATCTTAACCTGGTTCGGGAACAGCACCATGCAGGACAGACGAGCTCTACAGAGGGTTGTGCGTTCAGCTGAGCGCACCAACCGCTCAAAGCTCCCTGACCTGCACTTAATCTACAGCAGGCGGTGCTGGACCAAGGCCAGGAAGATCGTGAAGGACCTCAGCCATCCCAACAACGGACTGTTCTCTCTGTTGAGGTCAGGAAAGCGATTCCGCTCCCTGAAGACCAACACAGAGAGACTGAGGAGGAGCTTCTTCCCGCAGGCGATACGGTCTCTCAATCACAGCACCACACAGTACTGACCCACACATATAGTTCTTACACACACACTGGACATTCTGGACATTGTTCTCACTTCATCACTTAAACCACTTTAAGCATATTTGCACTGCACAAGACACTATATAATGTGGATTGCACAACACTGGACATTATATTCCTCATTTCCAGTTAATATTTGTACAGCTGCTGTTATTGTGTGTATATATATTTATATTTCTTCATACATTCTTATATATTTCTATACTGTGTATTTTGCTGTACAGTTATTTTATTTTCAACTTTAATTTATATATTTTATCTTATTCTTCCCAGTTAAATTTACCCTTTACCCTTCATTCTAATTTGTGTTGTACAGTTATCTCATTCTTAACTTAATTTTTATATTTTATTTTATTTTATTCCTTCCTGGTTAAATTTACCCTTTTTTATTTTCATATTTATTTCCTATCTTATTCATAGCCTTCTCTTTTTTTCTTTAGGTCACGAGCAGTTGTCCAAGCATTTCACTGCATATCGTACTGTGTATGACTGTGTATGTGACAAATAAAAATTTGAATTTGAATTATTCTCCTGAATTAGAAGAAGGTGATAACTATTACATTTGTTAAACTGATTTGCATTATATTAGACTGCTGATTTATTGTGAATGAATGATATATTTTTATGATGCTTTATACTGCTGAGTTATAAGAAATACTGTTCGCAGAAAGTCATCGCCTTATTTGTCTGATTAGAAGAGAACAGAACATTGGAGAGGTTTTCTGCCCCATCTCACCAGGAGCAGATAAACAGGGAGCCAAGGTCGTAGCTTAGGCGCTGTGTGAGAGAAAGAATGTGAATGTTTAGGCTTTTATGATTAGGTGGAGGCTATAAGAGTTTGAAAAATGCTCCACCATTTTGAGATCTGATGCTGTCTGCGTACGGTGTCCATCTCCCACGCGTGTGTTCAATAAATCATTGTTTGACTCAACCCGGCCGGACCAGTGTTGTTATTTTTGTTTTCCTCGTGTATCCATCCCCAATATTTGAATCCGTGACACTGCCTTACCTCTTTGCATATAGAGAAGTACCCCAAGCTTCTACTGGCTTCTCACCTTTTGAACTATTATATGGTCATGAAGTAAGGGGCCCCCTCTCTTTGCTAAAAGAAATGTCGGAGGGTGACCGGAGAGGGGCAGCGGCTACTAATATCATCTCATATGTTATACAGATGAGGGAGCGACTTGAGAAGATGACTGAGCTAGCCCAAGCTCATATGGTAGCTGCCCAGCAACATCAGAAGGTCTGGTATGACCTTCTGATGAGAGGTCATTTGAACCTGGACAAAAGATACTCCTTCCAAGTAATGACAGTAAGCTGTTAGCTCAATTACAAGGACCTTTTCAGATTCAGCAGAAACTGGGAGCAACCACCTATCGGGTGGAAACTCCAGGTCACTCTCGCTCCAGTAGAGTTTTGCATTTAAATCTCCTGAAGGAGTGGGTGGAGAGGCAGAAGAGAGTAGAAGTTCTTTTGATAAGGGAGATTCATGAGGAGGAAGAGGTAGAAGAGCAGTATCTTCCTTCAGGTGTTCTCCAGCATTTTGACCTTAATCACCTTTCAGAAAAAAAACAGCTTCAGTTGAGAGAGTTATGCAGCTCTGGAGTGTTTCAGGAGAATCCTGGGAAGACGGATGTTATTGAACACGACATTGTATTAAAGGATGGAGCGTCTGTGAGACGTATGAGTTATGGATTCCAGAGCGGCTGCTAACATCACTGAGGAAAGAGGTGGATTTAATGTTGTCTCTAATAACCATTGAACCATCTAAGAGCAAGTGGTGCAACCCAGTGGTTTTGGTCCCAAAGAAGGATAGTAGCCTGTGGTTTTGTATTAATTTGATGGATCGGGTACGAAGTTATGCAGTCTATCTGGGTCAGATAAACCAAGTTTAGGTGGAGTTTATTTTCGTTATGCTGACCTTTTCCGTACTGCGTACTAGCTAGCATGACGGAGTTTCTATACAACTGGGTGGGTGCTATGTTACTGATGTTGAACTTTATTTTGTACACAAGGTTAATTATTAGAGTTTCCAACCGTCCCGTAAAAAACAGAA
This sequence comes from Neolamprologus brichardi, assembly GCF_056152115.1. Classification (NCBI taxonomy): domain Eukaryota; kingdom Metazoa; phylum Chordata; class Actinopteri; order Cichliformes; family Cichlidae; genus Neolamprologus; species Neolamprologus brichardi. The sequence goes on from NC_142106.1 coordinate 2,010,833, forward strand.
TCATCTCGTATTCAGAGAAAATATCACACGTTTCGTATTGAGGTGAAAAGGAACACAGTTTGTCCCGTACTTCAGCTACAATGAAAAAGACACAAAGCTGGAGCTGCACAGCTGCCTCTTCTCTCATTCTCAATATGTATTTAATAGTAATTTCTAGTATCAGCTGATGATTACTGGAGCCACAGCTGTAAAGCTGCTGGTCATGATGTTGGTTTGGCTATCTGGTGAGAGAGAAACATGAAGATGAAACCAGGAGATGTTCTTACTGAATCATCAGAGCTGAACAGGTGATGGAGAAACAGGTTTACCTTTTAGGTGACATGAATGAGTTGAAGGGAAGTTATGAACTGTCTTTGAGAGACGAAAAATAACAGGATCCTTTTCTATGTAGCTGTAACTGTGCAGGGGCAGGTAGGGCATTAACCGGGAGAGTACTTTTCTTTCTTATTCTCATTTAAAATATTTAGCTTTTAAAAAATAATTATCGGAATCTTACAACAAGCGATTGATATATTGATACATATATACCATCTGTCAGAAGAAAATTGTACATGGTGTGATCAGCTACATGAAATGTGTCTTTTTATGGATCACTAAGCAATCCACATGTCTACGTGACTTTTCACATAAACTCTTGTGTGATAAACTTATTTAGCAACTAACAGCTTCCTCTTTTCTAAGAACATACAGATTTAGAAAAGGGGAACCTCAGCTCTGAGTTCTTAGAATAACTTTGTTATCTTTGTACGCACACAAGCTTGTATAAATAAAGAACGCAGACAGTGACAGAGCGCTCTGTGACCGTCCTCGCGAGTAAAGACAACTGCAGTGTTTGTGTTTTCTAACTCAGGTGTCTCAGCTGACCACCAACAGTAGGCAGAGATGGGGTTAGTATCTTGCCCAAGGATATTTGGCATGCAGCCAGGAGGGAGCCTGGGATCGAACCACCGTCCTTCTGATTAGTGGCTGACCTGCTCTGCCACCTGAGCTACAGCCACCCCCTCACATTTGATTCTGTAAAAGCTAAATTTTCACTGCTTTTATGACCTTTTTAGTGGGGAGAACATAGCTAGGATTTAATGATTTCACAAATCTTTTAATTCCTTTGTCCTCCACAATGCTAAATGGCCGGGAGTCCTCAATCACCATGGTAACCAGGTCTTCATCTATTTGAGATTGTTCTCCTGAGGAAAGACAATAAAAACAAAGCACAAATATAAACATTACACACGTAACGTATTACAGCTGTATAATATTGTTATATCATTTAGTAACATTACTACATGCTATATTATCATGACATTTTATGGCTCACCTGGTCTTGCTCCACAATCGGTGTTCCCCTTATTCTCATGCAAAGCTCTGTAGTGCCTAAGCATGGATGAGGTGTTGTTGTTATATCCCAGCTCCCTGGCACATAGCAAACACTTCACCTTGTACAAAAGTAAAGACAGCTTAACATAAATTGTATTGCACCATCAGTATTATGAAAATACATCTTCTGTAGAAATTTACATACCTTGTTGGGAGGAATAACATCAAAATGTTCCCACACAGGGGAGGACATCCTCCTCTTCTTAGCTGGCTCCATTCTCTCCTGACTTTCTCTCCTCACTCTCATAAACCTCCAAACTGTCTCCGAACTCTCACTAACCGCAGCTCTCCATTAAACACCTACATTTTGAATGAAGTCTGAGGGGTTTATATCGCTGTCATAGCTCGCGGCAAAGTTCGAACCACTTCATGAACCAGTCACGTGGTACAGCCGGGCAGCGAGGCTTCGGACGTCATCATTTTCAGCTCCTCCCATAAATGAAGCAAGCCTTGATACGCGCATCGCGGAAACGCCCCCTCAATTACTCGACACCAGCTTTGAATCCTCGATACAGAATGTCACATCACTACTCTGACCACCACCAGTAGGCAACGGGTGAAGTGTCTTGCCCAAGGACACAACGACCGAGACTGTCCAAGCCAGGGCTCAAACTGTCAACCTTCCGATTACAAGGCGAACTCCCAACTCTTGTGCCACGATCGCCTCAGACTATTCTCATAGGCTAAAATCATGGCATCGGTCACCGACGGTCCAGGCGTGGGATTTCTCTCCTGGAAATATGCACATTATTTTTTCCTTTCTGTTGGTAGGTGGGACAGTGCACTTGTGGCAAGTAAGCAAGCTAGAAGACTGGCAATCTTGGTGGGTATCCAGAAGCAACACATTAACAAAAGAATTCTGAGTAAAATCAGAGTTACTTTCCTTAGTAACTAGTTACTTTGAAAGTAACGAGTAACTTAAAGTAACTGAGTTACTTTTGACAGAAGTAACTAGTAATGTAACTCGTTACTAATTTAAAGTAACTTACCCAACACTAGTTGTCATTTAATATGTTATCACCTCAAATGACATTTTGTTCAACAATGTAAAATCTCTTTATTAGGTAAATTGTTTTTCTGTATGTGTTGAATTATATAAACTCAGGGAAATGTCTGGTTTTTTAATCAAATGCAGCTACTGATATGATGACACTGACTCTCACGGTTTTATTTTGAAGTTTACTTGATTGAACTTATTAGCAGAGATTGATCTTCACTTTATCACTAATATAATGCTCAATTTATTGTTTCATTAACTTAATATGAATGCATATAGTTCATTTTCATAAAGCTGCCCGAGAATTCAAGATTAATGAATCAATGGTATGGAAGTGGAGGAAGCAAGAAGAATGAATTGAGTGAAGTTTGACTTATCTGTCTATTTTGATTTGCTTAACCCTTTAAAGCCGGTCGGAGCGGGCACGCTCCATTTTGCATAACTATTTTTAAATCCCGGTAGCACTGCAATCACGTAAGATGGCGCAATAATATTTTTTGCATATGAAACCGGAGGAGTTGTACTTACACCTTCTGCCATCAGCTTGTCCTCGGTCACAGTTTCCTTCCATATATAGCTTTGCAAAAACAACACAAAAAGCACTTGCAGCAACAAAAACATAATATTCCAGAAACACGCTTTGCCGATCCGATCAGCTGTTTGTAACACTTCCTATGTCCATCAGCGCGAACTATCCCATGTCCGCCATAACCTGCCCGAAACCGGAAGTGACGTCATTTTACGGAAATGTAGTTTTTCATCATCGGGGCCTTATGAGCCTATACTGGTGTTTTTAAAAGTTAGGTTTGACTTTATGACTTTCTGTGTCGTTTCTGGGATGCTTAGGACTCAAATTGCACTGCTGGAAATAGTTTATTTTGATGCATATAATGCTTTTTTGCAAATTTGCATTATAATATTTATTTTCGTTTTTCCTGCAGTATATAAAAATTGGTGTATTTCAAAAATAAAACTATGAAGACACTCAAAATAAATTTCCTGTGGTGGGAAACTAATTTGTGCAACTTTTTTGTATTTACAGTTTTGAGGGATAAGCCTCTTAAATTTGTCTAACTAGAAATATATGTTTAAAAAACAAAAACAATTTTCAAATTTTTTGTAGTTTATTGCACTTTTTTGCAATTTATGTAATTACTATGCACTTAATGAATACATATTATTAAAATTTTGGCTATAATGGTTGTATTGATGTACATCAACTTGAAATGCTCCCAAAAATGGCACTATAGCATGTAAAAATATAATATAAGCTCTGGCGGACTTGCTTCTATGGTAGGTCTTAAAGGGTTAATGCGCCTTGTGGTCTGAAAAATACGGTAGGTGAAACTGATAAATTTGTATCTGGAAAGATATATTTGTTGGCAGCAAAAAAAAAAAAAAAAAATTGAGTTGAAAGAAAATGAAATGGAGTGTTTCAGAAGTAAAGATGATGGCCATGTAGGTCTGTGATCAGGAGCCTAACCCTGCTGTCAAACACATGGTTAAAACCAGTGTTAAAACAAAAATCTTTTCTTTAGAATTACACTTTAAACAATTTTAATGGGGATTTGTTTAAGGTTTTGGGTGTTAATTGAAATTTGAAACATGCTCAGAAATAATGATCTAGACACAGGGAGTGTATACATGACACCTTTTTATTGATAAACATAAACAGTTCAGGGAATGGACTTGTTATGGACTAACATAATTTTATTTTTTTGTTTCAAATTCTTATTAACACAAATCTAAACCTTTCTCTGTATTACTGATTTGAACTTTTCCCTTCTCACATCACAAAAGGTATTTAAAATAAACCTTGTAGACACCAATCTAGATCATTTGTGGTGTATTATTTCAATTATTTCTACTGAATAATAGCTAGTCAACCTATAGTAATTGTGATGTCCAAAGTCAACAGAAAACAATTTACTGACATTAAGATACAAATTACACTCTGTTCCTGTGTTTATTGTCCTTTATCTCCATATTGATGTACAGTTAATTACATGCAGATGAATTCAATTCACACCAATCATCATTGTATTTTGCAGGCCCCCATCTTCACTACCACAGCTGCACCTCCCAATAAAGCCCCAACTGCCGCTCCCACTGCGGTACCTACTGGTCCCACCGCAGATCCAATAACTGCTCCTGTAACTGCTCCATAACCCACTCCAGTAACGGACACGCCAGTTGCTAGAAATAAACGACTAAAACGGTTGTTTTTTTCTGCCACTTTTCTTGCCTCTGCAGGAGTTATGGATAAACTTTCTCTCATAATTTGTTTTATCTCATCTACAATAGCTTGATAAGCCTCTTTGAATATTTCATTGGTATAGTAGCTTCCTCCGTTGTCCTTAACCATCACATTGATCTTTTCCAGCAGCTCTCTGACCTGAGTGGGTTCCTTGTTTCTGTTGTTAAAAACGTGATATCCTCCACGACACTGACGGATGAAGTCAGAGAGAGCTTTACTTTCTTTAATGAAGTCCTCTATGTTGACTTCATCTTCCTCCAGATTGTCTCCATAAGTGAACAACACCATAGTGTAATGGTGTGCTTCCTTGCCAAATATCTTCTGAATCATTTTCACTGTGTTTTGTTCTTCCTCTGTAAATCGGAATGGCTGCAGCACAACCAGGAACGCATGAGGACCAGGAGCAGCAAATAAGATGCACCTAGCAATCTCTGTCACCACCTCATTGTTACTTTTTTCGGTGTCAAACAGACCTGGAGTATCGACTACAGCCAGTTCTTGACCTTCAAACTGACAGGTTTCCTTCTGACACTCTGTTGTTACCGAGGAAGGAGATGATGTAGATTTGAAAGCTTTTGTTCCTAAGATGGTGTTTCCTGCTGAACTTTTCCCAACTCCAGTTTTCCCAACTAACACAATCCTAAGACCTTCCTCCACTGGTTTCTCTTCTTCCTCCACTCCTTGTTCACCTGTGTGGAAATTTCATTGATATATAAAGGTATTAGTGACTTTTTAAAGGTACATCTAAATATCAATATTATGTAATAGTGAGGAGTGAAACCCATTTGATAAAAGTAGTAGAAACGTAATCCTTTCAGACATTGCTCCCCAAAATTCATAAGATCATAGCTGAAATATAAAAAACATACTGACTCCTCAATGTGATGACATTTGTAACAGCTATAAATGCAACATTAATTCTAAACACAGCAAAATACCAAAAACAATGAAGAAAATTCAATTTAAGTTTATTTTATTTAGACACCCCCAAATCACTACAACAGCTGCCTCAAGGTACTTTATATTGTAAAGTAGACCCTACAATAACACATACAGAGGAAAAACCCAACAATCATATGACCCCCCCTATGAGCAAGCACTTTAGCGAGAGTGGGAAGGAAAAACTCCCTTTTAACAGGAAGAAACCTCCGACATAACCAGCCTGGGGATGTGACCAGTTGGAGTGAGAGAATGAAGACAGGATAAAGACATGCTGTGGAAGAGAGACAGAGACTAATAACAAGTGTGATTCTGTGCAGAGAGGTCTGTTAACACATAGTGAGTGAAGAAGAAACACCCAGTGCATCATGGGAATCCCCCAGCAGCCTACACCTATTGCAGCATAAGTAAGGGAGGATTCAGGGTCACCTGGTCCAGTATGCTTTAGCAAAAAGGAATGTTAAAGTGGTTGCTGCTTTAAAGAGAGAGAAAAAATGTTGAATTATGTATGAAATACCAAATAAAGTTGATGGATATAGTCGGGTCGCCTTCAACCAAAGAAGAGCAAGTGATAAGAAACAAATCTGCAAATTATCGCAGTGCAAAAAAACAAAACTAACAAAAAGGACACAAAACACAGTCTCCATGCACAGAGATAAAGGAATTGCCCCACTATCAGCCTCTATGTATCCTGGTGAGGATTCTTACATTCAAAGAGAATAATAGACAGGTAAAGTAATTCCCACACCACTAGTCACTGCCAGCAGCTGCTGCAACATAGAGAGGAGATATGTGAGATGGGGCATGGGGTGGAATCTGACTGCTGCAGAGAGCAACCCAGGCTGGGCAGCTGTGTGGAAAGAACTTTTACTTGAGTAAAGAGAATCAGTATTTCAACTTTTTCTGGAGTATTTTTTAATACAGGTGTCTGTACTTCTACTTTTGCCACCTCTGCTTATCATCAGCTTGATTCTTCCACACTTCTGAAGAATTGTCAGTGTAATCAGAAAAATCTTGACCTCATTCTGTGTAGTTATTAAAACTGCGAACATGAAATGTGTTCAGTTTCATGCATCCAACCTGCTGTAAGCTGCTCCACCCAAATCATAAACTGTGTCACTGGATGTAAACAAGTCTGAGCAAGCCTGGTAACAAATGCTTTACATACCATCTCCAAGAAAGCATAAAATCTTTGGTTTGTTTTATTTCTTTTCGTTTGAGTTATGTCGCTTCATCCCATACACAAAGTAAAACCCCAGTAAAACTATGAAATCATAACAACACCTTGTCCCTGAAAGTGCTCAATCCCTCCTTGGCTTTTTTTTTTTTCATCTAAAATGTTAATTTCCACGGAGAAGCTGGAGAACAACAGGAGAATTTCTGTGAACTAGCAACTCACGGTTTACATTGTACTTTTGATCAGACAAAATCATCTGAAAACACAAACATGCATTTTTTTATATCTCTGTCGACAGAGCACAAATTTACTCATAAGAAAGCAGACTTTATGAGGTTGTCTTTGTTTGCATACTCTACTGAGCAATTCAGACAGTTATTGTACACATGTACAAGTTTAACCCAATACATGTCTGCCAAGCTGCGTTGCTCTTTATCTAAAGTGTAAAGTACACCTGAAAAAGAGTGTGATATATAGAGAGGCACTTACCAATCTGGACAACCTGTCTGTCCTTGTCGTCTTCCATAGTTTTGTTTCAGGCCGTCGTCGTGTGAAGTGTGACCTGCTGAATAGTTTCGTTTTCTTCTTAGCTTTCTTATATTCTGCTTCTAGTCCCCTCCCCTTAAACATGCCATTCAGACACACTTATGAAGCTGCCTCATGCCTGTGCCGAAGACATCTCATCCCAAAGATTATAATGACTACAGACCCATGCACTGATATTGCACATCCCGAAGACCCATCCTGGACCAGCTCCTCTAAGGATATTATAAGAATTGTGTTTTTTGACTTCTGCAGTGTCTCGAGCACCATATGGCCAGCTCTACTGCTGGCAGTGATGCAGTTAGACCCCCCCCCCAGTGGCCTGGATAGTTGACTACCTGAAATGCAGATCACAGTGTCAGTGAGGTTTTGGTCGTAACTTTGATGAGTTGCTGAAACTACATGTTTATAGTGCAGCTATGGTTTTTCTTGCTAATAAAGTGTCATATAATCTGCTTATCTTGTGCTATGAGCACAGTTTATATAGGAAATGTGCACTTTAAACTTTTAATTGCATGATACTTTTACTTTACACATAAATAATGGGCAAACAGTACTTGTCTTGATGGAAGAAAGCAATTGATTCTTGCTGCCTGCTGATTCCTCTTTTGAACAGTGCGAGGAGTGAAAGGCAGTGCAAAGCGACGGAAAAATCATACTGTCTAGCTAAATACCATGAGTAAACACACCAAGAGAACTAATGTGAGTCATTAAGCCAGGTGGTCACTACCCGATCCGTACCGGAAACCCGATCGGTACCCCGCATGCGCAAATCTTACGTCACTTCCTCTCTTTGCCAACATTGCGACACTCAATATATTTGAATGATACGGTTAGCGCCCAGTTAGCTCCTAGCATTTCTCAACAGCTCTGCCTCCTTTTCGACTGCCCGGGACATTTAAACAATGGATAATCCGTATACAAACAAATTCATGCTTTTCTCCTCAACAGAGAGCGTTCCCCGATTGAACAACAGCGCTGTAAAATAAGAAGAATGGCGCCTAATTACAGAATTAATAATATTGACTTAGCAATGTGTCACTGAAGATTCAGCAGCCAGATTAAGTGTTTACTGACAGCTGACAGTGATAGCGGACATCATCATCACTATTCCAATCAATCCTCTCCACACAGACAAGCATAAACACACTCGACTGTCACTAAATCAAATTTAACACACGTTTGTAATGACGCTAATTCAGTTTACAATAGGGTTCATTCGCTCGGTCAGCAGGTGGCAGTATCCTCGTACACTGGGGAGTAAACTGCCATTAAACGAACAGAAGAAGAAGAAAACATCTGCACATGCGCGGTACATATCGGGTAGACCCGATTTGTACGGTCGGACTTTGCACATGCGCAGTAAGGATCGGGGAGTCCCGATCCGTAACTATCTCTTTATTTTTCGTTTTTGTCTACATTGTACTGAAATGCTTCATTATTGCAAACATTTTAAGAGATACTTATTATTCTTAACATTTTAACAGATACTCTGACCCGTAACTATCGTAAAACGCTTCGACCGGAAGTAGACACCTTTCGCGCATGCGGGGTACCGATCGGGTTTCCGGTACGGATCGGGTAGTGACACAGGTTGCATGTCAAGAGGAGCAGGCAGAAAAAAAGAGGAACATGTCTAGACATGTCACTAGGGATCTGAAAGAATGCTGGGAAGAAAAGACATTACTTCTCCTTGTCCCTTGCTGAGCGGATGGCTGGAAACTAACCGAGCCATCTGCTCTACAACTTCACAGTAAGGCCAAACAGATTGTTAACCGTCCTTTTCAATAGATCACTCACTCTCAAGTAAGAGGCAGAGGCAGCAATTCTTAGACTAAAGTGTACATTTGAGTTGACCAATGGTCATGTTATGCCTGTGGTTCCTATGCACAATGGACTAAGTACTGAAAATGCTGCACATGAACTCTCTTTGGGGATGAAATATGAAATTGGCTCATGGTAAGTTGAACTTAGAATTAGACTGAATTCTGTACAGCTGTGAATAATAAGTTCATGATTTTGAACTGTCTAGCTCCTCTAACCCGTCCCGGTTAGTACAAGATGAGCTTTTGATTGGGCGTAATGATGTGTCAGCTACCTCACAGTCTAAAGAGCCACTATATACCTATATGTGCTAATTGTTCTAACAGGAGGGGGTCTCCTCCAGGTGGGAAGTGCCCGGAAAGCATCCTTGTCAGACACCCAAAACATCTCAACTAGCTCCTTGCTTCCACAGTCGCTCTCAAATTACCGAATTATACTAAAGGACTATTATGATGATGGAGAATACAGTTTTCATGCTTATGTAACCCTGACGTGTGTCCCTCTATCTATAAAGAGATGATCTATACTGCTCGCACAAGTGCAATGTCTACAATATCCGAATCTAGGTTTGGGAAGGAGATTGGCGGTAGCAACTCTGTAAGAGCAATAATGCTTCAATTCAATTCAATTCAATTCAATTTTATTTATATAGCGCCAAATCACAACAAAAGTCGCCTCAAGGTGCTTCCAACCCACATAACACGCACAACCACAGGTTTGTGAAACAAAGTTTGCTTGATATATATTTTCTTTGGATCAGTTCCCTTTTCTCATCCTCAATGTAGGGATACCTTCAAATGCAGTAACCATCTCAAATGCATCACAAAAATAATTGAACAATCAAAATAGATGTAAGACAAGAAACACAATATTTCAACACCCCAAGAAAAGGAAAAGAAAAGAAAATAGCATGTGAGTGTCCAGTTCCTTATGGTGTCAGTTTATTCAGTTACCCACTGTCCTGGGTTAAGAACTGAAAATGACCTGAATCTCAGGCGGGGAAAAAGTAGCAAAAGAAAATGATAAAGTATCTCTCAGGTGGGCTTCCCTTTGTTTTTTCCCTACCACCCTCCTGGTACGGCAGGCATCAACGTGTTGGTGTCCTGACACACAGAAGGCCTCCACAGCAGCAGCAGTGTCTTAGACCCACGATACCAGCTCCTCACTGGGCACACATGGAACTGTACCTCAAAAAAAAAACCAGTCTGCACACAAATACGCAGAATGTTAGATGTCCACATTCCTTAAATGTCCTTGTTCCTAATGTCCTTGGTTCTTTTTAAATATTAAAATAAATTTGCATCTTGTGACACATTAAAAGTAAATACACTGGCATTACTGTACATCACTCGCAGTTACAGCTACAGCACAGCTATTGCACGTGAACTGCACATAACCACTTAGCTTGCCGCGGCTGAACTAGCAGCTGAACTAGCAGGCCCAAGAAAATAAAAACACTAAGCACTCATAATAAACAAAACTGTCACAACATTGCAATACTATGAAAACACATCTTAAACATCATTAAACACATTTACTACTATTCTGACTGGTTAGTTATTTTTTTTTTCAGTGCATTGAACTGCAATAGCGGTGCTAAGTGAGCTAGGCTAACTCACCAGAATAGTTCAAAAAGTTCGAAGAAACACTCCGACTCCTTCGAGGTAGGTACCCGTCTGTGGTTCACCGCTAACAACAGCTCTCTCACAAATATTCATTGAATCTCTTTTCTCTCTTCCAACTGGGAAAAACTGTGCTCCGCGGCAGCATGGAGTTTTTCCTTGCCGTCTTTGTTCCCCTACACCACACATTCACGCGCACCGAGCTGCAGAAGATGCCTTCAGGGCAAGCCCGGAAATTAAACTATCAAACAAGAACTACGATGCATTCAAAGAACCCTGTACTTCTGATTGCTGTAAATCTTACCAGGGTTACACTTATGTGTATGTGTGATGGCTGCATGCAAGCACACAATTGAAATACTTGGGTAATATTCATTTGATCTTTTTGTCTTATGTTTACATTATGCTCTAAAGCCTCTGTGATCATAAGTTAACTTATTTGATATTTTGAGTTTACCTGTAATGCATGACAGCACTAAGCTCTAGTCCAAATGGTGGCATAGACTCTGTTTTGCATTGTTTGTTATTTTATATAGGTATAGGTTATTATAATTTTCTTTCTGTTGTTGCTGAGTTACCTGGCGTCCGCTCCAGTCCTTCCTGGTTTGGTTGAAAGAAGAGGCTTCTTCTTCTTCTTCTTAAATGTTAGTGGCGGTTGTCAAACAACATGCATTACCGCCACCACTAGCATGGAGTGTGGACTGGAATGATGCCCCCCCCCAAAAAACAAACAAACAAAGAAACAAAGAAACAAAACAAACAAAAAAAAACGTCAAAGCGAAAGAGGAGGCTGAGGATGGACTTGGTTTAAATGCAGAAGACAATAAAATGGACTGGACCATCTATTGTGATCATGTGGGGGGAATGGGGTTCTTCTTGTATGATGGTTAGCTGTTATCTCTCTAGTTTTCACCTTTGATGTATATAATGGTTTTTTTCATTTGCTATATAACTGGAGCATTTTCTCATTTGGGCAGGTCAGTTTGTTGAGTTGTGTTTTGTTAAGTGACTTTTGAGTAGAGTTCTGTTAAGTTAGCCTCTTTTATGGGCCCACGTGGTTCTTAAAAAAGTTTATTTTGGTCATTTTTAATTTTTGTAATCATCTTTTCCTTTTTGGGTATAATAAAACCCATTTTTTAAAGATTACATTTGTGCCTGTGTGTTCTTGGCTGCTTGGTTCATGACAATTGGTGGCAACAGTGGGATACAGTCAGTTTAAAAAACACACACACACAGACACACAAAAGGCAGTTTTCTTTATTTTGGGGGTATTTTTTCCCCTCTATTTTTTTCTTCACTCCTTATCAAACCATGCAGAGAGGAGCAAGGAGTGTGAGAGTAGTCCAAGGAGATGTACCAAGCCAGCATATGGGCTTGGAAGTACAAGTCGATGGAGAACAAGAGGAAAATGGAGTTTCTGGAGAGGTAGACAGCACTGAGGGCCAAGGTAAGGAGCCAACAAAATGAGATCTGATCTCTTTTCTCCGTTCACATATGGGTCAGCAGGAGGCCAGAGAGGCTAAAAAGAAAGAGGAGAGTGGAGATCAAGAATAACTTTTTAAAGCACTTCAACACCAGTTTCAGTTGTTACAGGTAGAAGTACAAGCCCACACTTCTCCAGTGCCTGAATGTCAGGCAGCTGAATCACCTGATCCAGAATCTCTAGATGATGACATTCTTCCTCAAGCTGGTTTCAGTATGTCAGGTACTGGCTCATCAGGACAGTCCCATGTTCTGGAGCCTAAGTTACAAAAACTCACAGACGAGGATGATATTGAACATTTTTTGATTACCTGAGTACTGAATTTGGGGCACTCTGTGCCATGGGCAGGACATTTGGGAAAGCATAAAACTAATGCGAGCCATAAAACCATGGTTCGCATTAGGAAGCATTTCCACTGGCCGGGCCTGCGTACTGACGTGGCCGAATTTTGTAAAAGCTGTCTTCTGTGCCAAAAGACTTCCATCAAAACCGCCTCCAGAGCTCCACTTCAGCCTTTGCCAGTCATTAGCACCCCATTTGAATGGTTGAGGATGGACATTGTTGGACCTGTTGAGAAAAGCAGAGCAGGAAACCGTTACATGCTGGTAATAACTGATTATACTACGAAGTACCCTGAACTTTTTCCTCTGAAATCTATAAAAGCCAAGTCCGTGGCTTTTTGTCTGGTGCAATTTTTCTCAAGGGTGGGATTCCCTCGTGAGATCCTGATAGACTGTGGGACTAATTTTATGTCAAATTTATTGAGTGAGCACAAAACAATAATGGTCCAGAAGAGCTTCAGTCAAACAATGATTTTAATGAACACACGTGTGGGCAGATGAACACTGCCCACAGACAGCATCGATCTCCGGCTGATAATACACAAGCAGTTGTTTTTATACCATCAGGGTTTACTTTTATGATGGCCCCTCATGCGTCAAGCAGATACAATACATGCATAAGTTTCAAAACCACAAATGTTCTGTTGATGGCTTTTGACACATTTAAAAGGACATCTTCTCCGTCTCGAGGCCAGGTGCTTCCTATTAATCTTCTAACTCTCGCTTATCTCCTGGAACAAACTGTCCCTTAGGCAGACACAATTTTGCAGTCACAAGCTTTTGCAAACTATTATTTGAACTCTTACCTAAATATGAGTCGACCTCCAACGCACTCAGCCTCACCCCGCCCGTTGGCGCTTCTGGCCTTTTACCAGACAGAAGCTCTCTGTGATAGGTGTAATAATCTTAACTAAGAACATGCGTAATCTATTGCATAAATGCTTTGATGAAATGATAATTAATTTAATGGTAATGATGATGGTTATGAATAGTAGCAGTAAAATATTTCCCTGATCTCCACACTCCCGCTTTTGACCTCTTGACCACAAGAGGTCACCGCTGCGCTGTGTCACTCCTCGGCCCATTCAACTGCTTCCATGTCCATCAATGGCATCATGGGCCCGTGTCACCATTCCCAGGTCCACTGCCCTCGCTCTGACTCTCTCTAGCCATCCTCTGGCCCAGGGAATGAGACAACACCCTCTGAGACATGAGACAAAAACAAACTCCTTTCCCTACTACGCCTCCCACATTTATCTCCTCAATTGGTCTCTTAATTATTCATACTTGGTTCAAGCTATCATGTTTGGGACTCTCTAATCAAAAGCGAGCCTGACTTAGGGCCTTGGCTCCCTATTTATTCTACCTTCAACAATGGTGGGAGTGAAGCTCCCGTGGAATGTGCTCTCTGTCTCCTCTATTATCAGAAAAAGCAAGGTCCTGACTCTCTGAAAACAGTATTTCTTATAACTCAGCAGTATAATGCATCATAAACAATATCATTCATTCACAATAAATCAGCAGCCTAATGTAATACAAATCAGTTTAACAAATGTAATAGTTATCACCTTCTTCTAATTCAGGAGATACTTAGAACCTCTGTCCAAAGAGCTTTTAACCTTTACTATATTGCTGCAGCTATCAGTGTCTTCCAGTCGGGTGATTCTCTGCTCTTCTTTCTTCGACCTCAGGGGTTAGACCACCCTTCAGTCATTACACAGATCAGGGGATTATTCTGCCCCAATTTCCCATATCCTCAGATCCTCTTCTTTTTTGGCTCTCGGAGGAGGCGAACACACTTTTTCTCCTCTCCCTTATCTTCCCTGCTTATGTCCTTGTCTAGTCTCGTGGGTTTTTTTTGTATTTTCCCTGGAACATTCTCTCACAGTCTGTTCTCTAAAACCTAAAAGAGGAATTATGGATTGGATCAACTGGTCCCTAAATGCAATTGACACTCCTTTCTCAACGAGAAGTTTGGGCTTGGGTGAGCCTGAGTGCTGAAGATATCTACCTATTCGGAACCATGGTAACAGGGTTCTGGCGGATCGGAGCTGGCATGGCCCTGACTTATCGAAGAATTAAGAAAGCGGAACCGGCTGTTCAAACCCCCACAAGGCTGCCCGCTGGGATTGGAACGATGGGAAGAGGCGTGAGTTTCTCAAAATGGGCTCATTGAGTCAGCACGGATAAGATCTTGGAGAGGCTACGGCTGCTGTGAATACTCAGAATAAGATCTCTGACTGCAGACTAGATACATCTCAGAAGGGCAAGCCCGGAATATCATCTCTGGGCGCAAAATTGGATGACATCTCGGGGAGGCACACTGCCGTTAGTTCTCAGAAATTGGCTCCTTGAGCACAAGAAATGACAACATCACAGAACGCAAGTATGGCGAAGCTCGCGGCTCTCCAACGGGAGATTGAGAGACCAGTGTTGGACTGTAGAACTTTGAAATTCATGTGAGCTGTTCGCACTAAAGTAAAAAATAACATCACTTATGCGGATACCCCTTTGGCGCCAGCTGCCAGGCCAAAGCTGAACAAAACTCCCTGATAACGACTGTGTTTAGTCTGTTCCTTCCCATTCCATGCAAGGCCACCTGGGTTGGCTGGAAGACTTTTTACTTAGCCTGGAAGGGCGAAGGACACTGTCTCAGCTGAACTATGGACACGCACACACATACATATACTGATACTGATAAGCACTCACCAACGCATCACCCTCCCTACCCCGGATCCAACGCCACCTCCAACGCTTACCTCCCCTCTGATGTGGACATCGGGTCAGTTGGAGGCGCAGTCGAAAGATTGCAGCGGTCCCAGATCAGATGTACACACTGGAACTCTTTCCCATGTTCCTTGTCTTTGTTTATTGTGCTATGGTGTGTTGATATCTGTGCATTCCTGTATTATCCTTTTGTGTTACACATTTCAATGGTTTTTTCCTCCCTACCTAGCCTGACCTGTCTCCCCAATGTGATGTTTGTGTGTTGTATGTACGGTCGGCAAGGTCTGTCATCTCGGTTGTGGGCAAAAGACCTGCAACTGACAAATAAAGGCTATCTCATCTCATCTCATATCTCCGTGACCTCGTCTGGTGTCTGTTCCTTTCTCTGTAAGGCAGAAAACCAAAACACCTCTCTGCCTAGCCTTAATAATCTAATGTTGATATTCATTGTTCCTCTAGTGATTCAAAATTGGTTTAGAATATTCAGAATGTTCACGACTCTCTAGCCCAGGGACTTATTCTAATCATAATCTGTGTGTGTGTAAGCATGTTTGCATTTAGCCCTCTGCACTCAAAGTCAATACCTAAAATATATCAGTCCGGACCATCACGCCGAACGAAGCTTATAACTTACTAAAGACTGAGTGCCAACTCATTATGAGCACATTTGCAGTGTGTATATGAAAATAAAAATAACCACTTATTTTAGTAAAGGAAATCAAAAACAAATTAACCATTTTTACTTCTACCATTTGCCACCTTTTTACAAAAATCATTTGTTTCTTTCAGCCTTCCGTCCTCTCCAGTATGATACTCAGCTTCTCATGAACACAGGCATTATATCCTCTAAACGCTATTCAGTTTATTCCAATCATTAATGCTTAAATATGAAAATCATGATTTATACTTCTCACTGGTTCTCTAAAAAAGTCTGGGAACTTTTGGGTCATTATAAGCTTAAGTTTTACCATACCTAAATTATTAAACACACAAGTCATAAAATGTTCATAAAACCATTGTTTGATGTTAAAACTCAACTTCCCCCTTTTTGACACACTCCCATGTGTCAATTCATCGGAGCTAGAAAATTAAAAGAAAAGGTTAGTGGCATCATATCTCAGAAAGTATCAGAAATTCTTCTCTCGAGTACCGTTGCTCCAGCCTTGTCATCCTGTGTTAGGGAATGAAATCAATTTAATTATCATGTTAGATCTGTTAAACTCCTGGCTCTGCCCAGAGCCAGCGTCCACAGAATTACCTAGAAACAAAACCTGTATTAATATGAACTTCACATATAAAAACACCGTTTTTTTTTTTTAAATCTCCCCCTGTTTTTCCCTCACTGACCACAGCAGGGGAATTTATGTCTTGATTCAGCCATGAATCCAGCTCACACTATTCATCACTGAGCCCTGATGTAACTATTTCCAATCTGTTAATTAGAGTCCTTAAACATGAAGTAGACTGCGTCCAAAACAAGTCAATACAGCTGTGAATGTGGCTAATTATCAATCTATTACCAATCAATAACAAAATTATAGCTTTTATTCTATGCATGCTTTAGTCAACCACTTACCCAGAGGATCATCAATCCCAGAAAATTCCTTCTCCTCATTTAATAAAGTCTGTCATCCTTCCATGGCCTGGTAACTGGGCCATCCAGAGCTGTATCATTTTGAAATATACATACAACAAGTCGAACCACACCTTGGTCACACCAACCCTTTTCCACCCTGAGGATGTCCAACGGCATCCCAGTCTGGACTGTCAAAAGTGACTTTAACACCGACTGTTCTGACAATCCTTTTTATTGCGTTACCTGGTCAGATTAGCAAATGTCTGCACACTGGAATAAACATAATCAACATAATCAACATTTGTAGTCAACATTTTACTGCGTGTTATTTCACAATATTATAGATTCCAACGCTCCATCCTTATGTGGTTTACTAAATTATGTCTATCTAGATCTCCAATCTGTCTCTAAATTTTGGAGAATTTTTATGTTTGGTGTCAAATTTTAGGAATTTGACCATAAGTGAAAGTTATGGTGTTATCACCCCCATCGGGGCTTACCTTTCCTTTTGATGATATTCCTCCTTTGGTGGCAAATAACTGTTGGTGTGGTCAAGTGGGTGCTAAAGGAAACAAAAGCTCAGGACAGAACAGTTATCAGTCATGTGCTTCATACAGAATTTGCATGTATTTTGATTTCATATTGATCCTCTGAGTGTAATGGCACATTTTAATTTGAATTGATCAAAACTAAACACAATAAGTTTTCCTTTCTTTACTTTGCTCTTGTTCTCTTGCAGTACCACATCCTATCACATGCCCCTGTCGGTTATATTCTACTTTTTAAATTATTGACTATTTCAAGGAAGAACCTAAATCACGTGGACCAGTGTTTGTTATTACATATCTCTATTTTGAAGATGACAAATCTACCCTTCCCCTATGTTATTCATAAATATTGTTAAAGTTTTGGCTTTTTCCTCTATAAAATTTAACTGACTTTTTACAGTGGTCTGCTATGGTTAATAGTAACATATTTTTCTCCACTGTAGCATTTGACATTCCCAACAGTATAATGTGATACCTTAATCAAAACACAGCTAATAAAACAGAATTTTCTTAATGCAAACATCAGTAACTCAAAATTAGCAACCAAAGGGTTAAGTCTGCAGTTCACACTCTCATGTGAAGCTACAGTCTCCCCCTCCAGTCTCTCTCATCCTTCTGCTCCTGCAAAAATAAAGCAAGACAAAACAAAGCTGTCTGTTGCTGGCTGGGTGAATTGTTGCTCAACATTTACTTCTCCTAAGGTCGGTGTCGTTTTTGTCTTAGTATCAAGTCAGTCCATCACAGTCCAGTGACACGCATCCATTCACACCAGATGTTCCTGATAATGGAGTCTCACGCGCAATCTATTTGAGCATCCATCACCAGCAAGATGATGTCATAATTTTAAAAGGAAAACACTTCCTTGTTTTTTGCACTGGATTGCAATCCTTTTAGACTCAGGACTATCTCATGTGATCAATGCCCCACTGTTTTCAGTAAGAATATTTCATAGCACTTTAAATTTCAATCTTCCAGGCCGGGTTTAAAGAACTGATTGTTAAATCATGAACTCACAAAATATCACCACCAGTGGATCACACCTCTCAGATGTTCTTATCTCGGTGCACTGTAACGAAAGCAAAAGCAAACATAACCAACAAAATACTAATAAAATAACTCATACTAGGGCCCGTTGCAGACATGTCCAAGCATAAAACCATCTTTCTCTCTCTTAAAGAAGAAAATAATCCAAACCTCACTTATAAAATCAACCTAGTGTTAAGCAAAACCCAAAAATCAATCAGAAATTCACAGCAAAGTTTTGCTTCCTCCCAGGACAATATTGTGTGGGAATGAGAACCTCAGCTGTCGTAGCAACTTTTGTTCTTCCTTAAATTAAATCTCAATCACAGAAAATGTGGCGCTCCGACATAAAACTTCACTCTGTACCACTGCTCCTCATCAGGCTGTGTGAAGCACAGCAAACAATTCAGTCGAGGCCTTGAGCCACAAACAGACATCACGCACAGACATTGTTTTCATAACCAGACAAATTTGGACCATGTTCCTTAAATCTACATAAATGCCCTCTGGGTGACATAAAACACATTTACCCAATAATAAAACACATTCTTAGTAATCAATGACTTCTTGTAACCAATTCTATATTTGGATGTTTGTGTGCAGCATTTTGCATATCAGCATAAGCATTTGTTAGCAAAGCATTCTTCATTGCATCAGCATGTGTGTGCATCACTCTTCATTGCACAAGCGTGTGCATGTGTATTTGTGTGGATCACTTCTCAGTGAGTCAGCATTTCGATTTGTGTGTGTCATTTCTCACTCAATCAACGAGTGCACGTGTGTTCATGTGTGTGTTTCTCTTCATTCTGAGTCAGTGTATGTAGATGTGTGTGTTTGTGTGTGTTCATCACTTTCCTGTTCTGGTGTCTTGGGTAAACCACTGCCTGAAGCGTGCCCTGGGGTCCTGCCCTCCCCCTTTTCAGTCCTCCTCCACTTCAGTCTGTTTGTGATCATTGCTGCTGCTACTGTTCAAAGTTCATTCCGTCCTGGTTCTGACCCCCATTGAGGCAGTCCTTTCTCCAGTGTCCATGCTCACTGCAGGTGAAACCTGTGTCTTCTTCTGTGTTTTTTGTCCGTTCTAAGGTGCCTTTTTACCTCAGTTGCTCCTCCTGTCTCTGGCACGCCTTTTTCTGCTGCCGTGTTGGTCCATCACTGTCCTGCACAGTGTTAAGGCAGAGTTGTCAAGCACAGTATTCTGTTGCTCAGCCCCACTTTTCATCCGGACTTAATGGTCGTCCCATCACAGCTCTGTCAGCTGAAGCTGTCTGGAAATGTCCCCCATGTAGTGAAACGGGCCGTAGGTTTTGTTTTTACGTGTTTTGGAGTTTTTACGTGTTTTGGAGTTTATACGTGTTTTTATGTGTTTTTACGTGTTTTGGAGTTTTTACGTGTTTTGGAGTTTGTACGTGCTTCGGAGTTTGTACGTGTTTTTACGTGTTTTGGAGTTTTTACGTGTTTTGGAGTTTTTACGTGTTTTGGAGTTTATACGTGTTTTTACGTGTTTTGGAGTTTTTACGTGTTTTGGAGTTTTTACGTGTTTTGGAGTTTTTACGTATTTTTATGTGTTTTTACGTGTTTTGGAGTTTGTACGTGCTTCAGGGTTTGTACGTGCTTCAGGGTTCGTACGTGATTTGTCTGTAGGGGCCACCGTAAATATACTTTTATTTATTCACTCCACATAAAATGTTATAAATAAATCATATAATACAAAAATCAACTAT
Source organism: Neolamprologus brichardi (assembly GCF_056152115.1). Taxonomy (NCBI): domain Eukaryota; kingdom Metazoa; phylum Chordata; class Actinopteri; order Cichliformes; family Cichlidae; genus Neolamprologus; species Neolamprologus brichardi. The sequence goes on from NC_142106.1 coordinate 2,030,985, forward strand.
TCACATTTCAACTTTTAACTATTTAAATTTTAAGCTTTTTCCTTTTACAAATTTAAAATGAAACAACACAAAACACTGCAAACCACAACACAATTAAATATAAATTATAATATAAAAACAAAAAGAAGATGCATATTCTCTGTCATATGGACCTGCATGAATAAACTTTCTGAATCCTTTATCATCTGCAACTGAAAATAGTTGTTGATGATTACTATACCTTTCTAATGTGACGTTGTTGTCCCTGGCTCTCTTTCTCTCTCTCTCTCCCTCCCGCTCTGTTCCTGTGCAACTGCCAGTGTAACTACCGCCCCTCCCCCCTCTTCCCAGCGTAAAGCACAAGGCTCGCATGCGGAGTAAAGCGGAAAAAAAGTGCGAGAGAGAGGGTGAGAGAAAGAAAAAAGAAAAAACGGTTCGCGATAAGGAGCCGGCTCGCGTCGTTCACGTCAAAGAACCGGCTCTAAGAGCCATTTCGTTCGCGACCGACCCATCACTAGGAGGTTGTGAGTGATGGAAGCTGCGAGCTGTGTTTACACATGCTCAGTGTGACAGATGTTGGCTGCTGTGAAAGCCGAATGCTCTCTGGTTAGAAGTGATTTCACACATTAGGATAACTGTGCTAGCTCTCTGTCAGAGTACCAGGGCTTCGCTTTGACCACATGACTCTCAGCACACAGCATGATGTGTGCGCTGTAAACAGGAAGCAGAGGAGCAGGACTGAGGTAAACCTCTGAGGGATCAAACTGAGACTGAGCTCCAGATGTTTCCACATGTTTCTACTCTGCCGTGTGTTTGATGATTATTTCAGGTATAGATGATGGAATATGAGCAGTCTGATGTGAGCCTGCTTCTATGACATCACCTCACCTCTCTGTGCTGTCCCCGGCTGGCTTTGATTATTACTGACTGAGTCCTTGCTGCCACTTTATTAGGTACAGCTTGCTAACATAGGCTCAGACCTGCTTTGCCTTCAGAGATGCCTTAAATCTTCATGGCTCAGACTCAGCGACGTACTGGAAACATCCCTCAGAGTCATGTGATCAGTGACATCTGCTTCAACACTGACAGATAGAAAAGTGCATCCACAAAAACAGGATATGTATTAATAATAATCAAATGCTGATTTTCAGCTTTTCAGACCTTTGTCTGGGTGCTAATCCAGCTGTGTGTGTTTGCGATGACAGTAAATAAATGTCAGACTTAGTGTTAATGTGTTAAGATGACATTAGCACATTGACATGGATGGTAGTGAAAGCAGGAAGTGACAAATGTAGCACAGCAGCAGCGTTTAACACGTCTGAGCTGGAAACAGAAACTCTGATATGAACATCATAGAACAGCTTCCACCTTCTTTTGCTCTGCTACAGCTTGGATGGATTTGCATTTAAAGATGCAAAGAGACTAAAATAGTTATGGTTAGTAACCACCACAGTGACAGGAAGTGTTTTTAAATGACTGAAACACTGAAATGATGTTAACGGCTGTTGTTAGGCTCACTGATAGCAGTGCTGATGTGTTCATGTCAAACACTGGCTCAGGTCAGACTCCTTCATCCTTCTCCAGCGTGAGGCCACTTTGTGTTTTGACCTCGAGAGGGCGACAAATCAGCACAGACACACATACTTAAATAGAAGACATGGGACGTTGAAGCAGTTTAAACACGTCCATCCGTCCATGAACATGTAAGAAATCAAATACATATTTGCTTCATGTCTAAAATATGCAGGAAATATGCTCAGTATAAAAGTTTCTGTCAAAGTGCAGCTGATCCACACAGATCCATTTCTGCTTTTGCTCAATTCTAATTTCCCTATAAATGCCTCTTCAGTGTTTGGTTCCTCATTAAAATTTTATTTCTCTTTCCTGACCTGAAATTATCGTGTTTGTCTGAAGCTCCTTGTCAAGGTAATGTTTTCCTGGCTAACATCAGCTGTATGCAGCTTAGTTCCAGCACAAAAAGCACAAATTTGCCATTCCATAGTTCACTGCGACGGACTCACAGCTGGACCAACGAGGCTGCTGTCTTCTGTCTTTTAGCGCATGTGAGTATAAATCTGGAATAAGAGCAGCAGCAGGGCTCTTTTTGAATTAATCTTTACAATCAGACATTAGAGGCATTTCATTCTTTAAAGGTTTGAGATCCTTGATTTTCTTCTCTGTTCTCTTTAAGTTTGTCTGCTCCATTTGAACATTTCCCCATTTTCTGCTCTGCACTTTAATAGCTGAACTTAAACCTGTTATAAAATTAAAATACAACTTCTATATTTATGCCCTGAACATGCTGTTAAATCAGACGTTGTCCCTAATGTTTACATTTTAATGAAAACACTTCTGAATCTGAAAGAAGCAATTTTATTTTAGAATCTTCCACCACAGCTGACTATTAGAGATTTTTTTAAAATTGTTTCCACTTCTCTTTACTTGTAATAATTGTAATAAATTGTAATCTCGTCCTTCCCACTCATGAAACTAAAGGATTTAATCCATACTGTTCCTTTAAGGCAGCTGACTTGGTACAAAATTATAACAACAATGGTGACCAAACATTTCAGCATGTTTAGCAACTGCAACTGTTACTTTTCTCACCAAAGAAACAGCTCCAGATCTAGCAGGCTAACCGAACGGGCATCATGTTTGTCTAATAAGATCACAAAATAACAAATAACAAAACTGAATAATTAACCAAAAAAAGTTATGTTAAAGCATTCAACAAGTAAATAACTTAATTTTAGTGTCATGGCTACTGGATGGACTCACGTGCAGACAGAGTTATTTGCAATCAAAAGAAGACAGTTTATTTACAACAGGGAACAACTCAGTGCTACATATATGTGCAGTGAGTTGGAAGGGGCTCCAGAGAGAGGGCGTAATCCACACACACACTTCCTCTTCAGCACAGTCACCACTATATCACCCTATTAGAGCACTTCGCTTTTACACTGCAGACTTACTTGTTGTTCCTAGAGTATTTAAAAGTAGAATGGGAGGCAGAGCCTTCAGTTTTCAGCCCCCTCTTCTGTGGAACCAGCTTCCAGTATGAATTAAGGAGACAGACATTATCTCTACTTTTAAGATTAGGCTTAAAACTTTCCTTTTTGCTAAAGCATATAGTTAGGGCTGGACCAGGTGACCCTGAATCCTCCCTTTAGTTATGCTGCAATAGACATAGGCTGCTGACTGTTTCTTTTTCACTCACTAAATCTATTAAGTCTTTATTTAATCTAATGTTACGATGACCAAAAGATCTGTTTTCATATGTAAAGTTATGATGGGACTGTTCCATCTGGCCTAACCAGAAGTCACCAGATTCAAATGGTAAATGTACTAGTTCTTATATAGTGCTTTTCTACTCTTCTGAGCACTCAAAGCGCGTTATATAACTTGTGCCCATTGACACAAGCACATTTTTCTTAGTGCTTTCTGACTAACATTCACACTCCGATGGATGCATTGGAAAGCAATTTGGAGTTAGTATCTTGCCCAAGGATCTCATGTTGATAGGGTTTTTCAGTGTTTTGTGAAATCATTTGACAAGACCTGAAATGTAACAGATGTTCTTTTATATGCAAAAGTACTGTAACCGCAGTTTGTGGAACAAGAACCCCCCTATTCACTCTAGTCCTAAACAACCACACATACATAACCTTTTTAAAAAAAGTAAGAAATATTACATATTTCTTTGTAAATGTACATTAGTAAAAGATTACATTGTCTTTCTGCATTGATGTTTTTAATGTGTCTATAGATACAATATGGAACGGTCTGTACAGGAGCAGCTGTTGTATATGCTGCAGAATCTGGGAGAAGAGGAGCTGAAACATTTCCACTGGTACCTACATAATGTAACTGTAGGTGATTTCACTACCATTCGGAAGTGCCATCTGGAGAAAGCAAACAGACTGGAAACTATAGATTTGATGGTGCAGACATATACTACTGACCATGTGATAGAATTGGCGACATCCATTTTAGAGATGATGAGTCAAGGTCAGTCTGTGAAAAGAGACACTGAACACAGTAATGCAGTATGCAGGCACAGCATTATACTGAGTTTCTCGGAGGAACCCACTCAAGGGATTAATAAATTACTATCTATCTAATTAATAAATCACTTTTAAGAGGCCATGATTCAAAATGTTCTTTCATCCAACAGGAAATCCCTCAGTTCAGGCACCTTCATTACTTTCATCAGAAGGTAAGAGTTAAATACTCTCAGGAAATGTTTTTAAAGCAAAAACTTTTTGCTTGTTTTCATGTTGTGTCTCCGTCGTCCCACTACGTATTTTTTATTTTGCAAGGTCAGCTTCTCTCTGAGAGTCAGCATCAGCTAAAATTAAGCTACACCAACACCCTTAGTGCAAAAACCTGCACAAAATGTGTAGGTGTAGTTTTACTGCACCACTGAGCATGAGATACAAGTACAACCAATAAGAATTGCCTTTCTCAACCAGTTTTTACATTATAATTTTACTTTGGTGTGTCAGGTTTGTGTTTTATACTGGTTATTCTGTCTCTTGTCCTGTATGTATTGTGTTCCGTTTTGTTTCCCAAGTTGCTAACTTGCTAACTTGAGTCACCGGTGTCTGGTTTTTCTTTGCCATGTTTGGTTACTTGTTATCTGTGTTAGCTGGGTCAGCTGTGTTTTAAGTTTGACTTATGCCTGCTGAGACCTGCATTTGGTTACTCCACTACCAAACAACATTTCCCTCCACATGATCAGATTGCTGCCACTCTTGATCAACCAGCGCTTTGTTAATTCTGACAGTATTACTTGCTGGTGTTGATTTAATCTGGGTGTCATTACTGTCAATGTAAATTTTTGACCTAATTTATGGTTATCCTGAGCCAACATTTTCAGATTTACTTAAATGTCACCTCCTCTGGCCTCGGGAATACAACTGACTAACTGAGGTGTGACTAACTGAGCAGGAAAGTGTTGGTGTCACTTGCTGGTGTCATACTGCCAGTCTTTCAATTAAGAACTAAGCTAATACCATGTTAAACTAGCAAATTATAAAAAATAAAATAAAATAGAATAGAATTCAACTTTATTGTCATTGCACATGCACAGGTACAGGACAACGAAATGCAGTTTGCATCCATCCAGAAGTGCTTTAGCCATGATATAGATATATTACAATATATATTAGCAATAATATAGATATGTAAGTATATTACAGAAATGGGTCTATTATAGTATGTTATAATGTACACGGTATGAAGTATGTTATGAATATTCTATAACTATAAGTATGTACAGGCTGTAGTGAGTACAAGCTATGTACAGGGTATGAACAGGATATAAATATGAAATAAAAAACTATACAGAAATCTGAGATATACAGTAATACATAAATGTGAACTATGCAAGTTATAAACAGTTGTAGGATTAAAAATTATTGTATGTACAGAATGATTATTTACACAGAACTATACAGTAGTGCAGTTAAGATAAGTGAGATAGGTGGAAAATTTCTACAGAGGCTATATAAAGTGCTAGTGGTTGTGAGTGGTGGTTCAGTCCATGTTATTATTGTGTGTTTGAGGGTACAGTTGTCCATTGTGTGTGTGTGTAGGTTGTTGTGGGTGTGTGTATGTTTAGTCCATGAGTTTAACGTGGGTCAGATGTCAGGAGGCAGAGTTCAGGAGTTTGACAGCTGTGGGGAAGAAGCTGTTCTGGTACCTGGTGGTCTTAGTCCGGAGGCTCCTGTAGCGCCTCCCAGAGGGCAGGAGGGTGAAGAGTCCATGTGATGGGTGACTGGGGTCTTTGATGATTTTCCCAGCCCTTTTCAGACACCGCTTCCTGTAGATGTCCTTTATGGCAGGAAGTGGTGCTCCGGCCATGCGCTGGGCAGTTTTCACGACCCTCTGCAACTCCTTCCGGTCCGAGGCAGAGCAGTTCCCGTACCAGACTGTTATACAGTTGGTCAGGATGCTCTCAATGGTGCTGCGATAGAAGTTCACCAGGATTTCTGAGGACAGGTGGTTCTTCCTCAGAGTCCTGAAGAAGAAGAGGTGCTGGTGAGCCTTCTCTACCAGCTTGGAGCAGTTGGTCATCCAGATGAGATCCTCGGAGATGTGGACTCCCAGGAACTTGAAGCTGCTCACACACTCCACAGCCGTCCCCTTAATGTGGATGGGTGGATGTGGGTCAGCATTCCTCCTGTAGTCCACGATGTAGGCGGCCTCATTGTTGTCACTGATGAGGCCAATCACCGTGGTGTCATCTGCAAACTATATGGTGGTGTTGGAACCATCAGCAGGTCTGCAGTCGTGGGTAAAGAGGGAGTAGAGGAAAGGGCTCATCACACAGCCTTGTGGTACATATATATATACACATATAATGTATATATGTATATGTATATATATGTATATGTATATATATGTATGTATGTATGTATATATGTATGTATGTATGAAAAAAAAAACACCCAGCACGCCCCTGCGGGCGGTTTATCCTTCAAGCTCGGGTCCTCTACCAGAGGCCTGGGAGCTTGAGGGTCCTGCGCAGTATCTTAGCTGTTCCCAGGACTGCGCTCTTCTGGACAGAGATCTCCGATGTTATTCCCGGGATCTGCTGGAGCCACTCGCCTAGCTTGGGAGTCACCGCACCTAGTGCTCCGATTACCACGGGGACCACCGACACCTTCACCCTCCACATCCTCTCGAGCTCTTCTCTGAGCCCTTGGTATTTCTCCAGCTTCTCGTGTTCCTTCTTCCTGATATTGCTGTCATTCGGAACCGCTACATCGATCACTACGGCCGTCTTCTTCTGTTTGTCTACTACCACTATGTCCGGTTGGTTAGCCACCACCATTTTGTCCGTCTGTATCTGGAAGTCCCACAGGATCTTAGCTCGGTCATTCTCCACTACCCTTGGGGGCATTTCCCATTTTGACCTCGGGACTTCCAGGTTATACTCGGCACAGATGTTCCTGTACACTATGCCGGCCACTTGGTTATGGCGTTCCATGTATGCCTTGCCTGCTAGCATCTTGCACCCTGCTGTTATGTGCTGGATTGTCTCTGGGGCATCTTTACACAGCCTCCACCTGGGGTCTTGCCTGGTGTGATAGACCCCAGCCTCTATGGATCTTGTACTCAGAGCTTATATATGTATATATATATATATATATATATATATATATATATATATATATATATATATATATATATATGTATATATATATCTGAGCATGTGCAAAAAGAGTGTAGTTATAGCAGTATACAGTGTGTTAGGTGGACGAGTTGTACAGGGAGATGGCCCCAGGTAGGAATGATTTCCTGTTGTTCAATGGTGCTTTTTAGTAGTCTCAGTCTCTCATTGAACGTGCTCCTGTGGCTAGCCAGCACATCATGGAGTGGGTTGGAGAAATTATCCAGCATTGTCTTTATCCTGAATAACATTTGCCTGTCCATAAGAACCCTAAGATAGTCCAGCTCCATCCCCACGATCCTTTTACCCTGGCCTTTTACTGAGTTTGTTAGCAGCAGCAATCTTAGCATCAGCAATTGATAATTGATTGAACCATTGCTGCAAAGAACTTACAGATCCAGGATCAGTCCAAATCATCAGCAGGTTGATCTGCGTATGGATTGAAGTGTATTTGTGAAAATGTTGTACTGTTCCTTTATCAGTGTCTAACAGTATGTGTACGAGAGCCATGTAATGTCCATGTGTGCATGCTGAAAGAGACTGTGCTGGTCTGACCCCCCTCCTCCTTTCAATTCAATTCAATTCAATTCAATTCAATTCAATTCAATTCAATTCAATTCAATTCAATTCAATTTTATTTATATAGCGCCAAATCACAACAAAAGTCGCCTCAAGGCGCTTCATAGATACAGAGAAAAACCCAACAATCATATGACCCGCTATGAGCAAGCACTTTGGCGACAGTGGGAAGGAAAAACTCCCTTTTAACAGGAAGAAACCTCCGGCAGAACCAGGCTCAGGGAGGGGCGGGGCCATCTGCTGTGATTGGTTGGGGTGAGAGAAGGAAGACAGGATAAAAGACATGCTGTGGAAGAGAGACAGAGGTTAATAACAGATATGATTCAATACAGAGAGGTCTGTTAATACATAGAGAGCGAGAAAGGTGACTGGAAAGGAAAAACTCAATGCATCATGGGAATCCCCCGGCAGACTACATCTATTGCAGCATAACTAAGGGAGGATTCAGGGTCACCTGGTCCAGCCCTAACTATATGCTTTAGCAAAAAGGAAAGTTTTAAGCCTAATCTTGAAAGTAGAGATAGTGTCTGTCTCCTGAATCCAAACTGGAAGCTGGTTCCACAGAAGAGGGGCCTGGAAACTGAAGGCTCTCCCTCCCATTCTACTTTTAAATACTCTAGGAACAACAAGTAGACCTGCAAAGCGGGAGCGAAGTGCTCTAATAGGGTGATATGGTACTACAAGGTCATTAAGATAAGATGGGGCCTGATTATTCAAGACCTTGTATGTGAGGAGCAGGATTTTGAATTCAATTCTGGATTTAACAGGAAGCCAATGAAGGGAAGCCAAAACAGGAGAAATCTGCTCTCTCTTTCTAGTCCCTGTCAGTACTCTTGCTGCAGCATTTTGGATTAGCTGAAGGCTTTTCAGTGAGTTTTTTGGACATCCTGATGATAATGAATTGCAGTAGTCCAGCCTGGAAGTAATAAATGCATGAACTAGTTTTTCAGTGTCACTCTGAAACAGGATATTTCTAATTTTAGAGATGTTGCGCAAATGGAAGAACGCAGTCTTACATATTTGTTTAATATGTGCGTTGAAGGACATATCCTGGTCAAAAATGACTCCAAGGTTCCTCACAGTGTTACTGGAGGCCAAGGTAATGCCATCCAGAGTAAGAATCTGGTTAGATACCATATTTCTAAGCTTTTCAACGCCGAGTACAATGACCTCAGTTTTATCTGAGTTAAGAAGCAGAAAGTTAGTGGCCATCCAAGTCTTTATGTCTTTAAGACATTCCTGCAGTTTAACTAATTGGTGTGTGTTATCTGGCTTCATGGACAGATAGAGCTGGGTGTCATCTGCATAGCAGTGAAAATGTATGCTATGTCTTCTAATGATGCTGCCTAGGGGAAGCATGTATAATGTAAACAGAATTGGTCCTAGCACTGAACCCTGTGGAACTCCATAATTAACCTCAGTGTGTGAAGAGGACTCTCCATTTACATGCACAAATTGGAGTCTATTAGATAGATATGATACAAACCACTGCAGTGCAATACCTGTAATACCTACAGCATGTTCTAATCGCTCTAATAGGATATTATGGTCAACAGTATCGAATGCTGCACTAAGGTCAAGAAGGACAAGCACAGAGATGAGTCCACTGTCAGAGGCCATAAGAAGATCATTTGTAATCTTCACTAAAGCTGTTTCTGTGCTGTGATGAACTCTGAAACCTGACTGAAACTCTTCAAATAAACCATTCCTCTGCAGATGATCTGTTAGCTGTTTGACAACTACTCTTTCAATGATTTTTGATATGAAAGGAAGGTTGGAGATTGGCCTATAATTAGCTAAGACTGCTGGATCTAGAGATGCTTTTTGAGTAAAGGTTTAACTGCAGCCACCTTGAAGGCCTGTGGTACATAGCCGATTATTAGAGATAGGTTGATCATATATAAGATCGAAGAATTAATCAATGGCAGGACTTCTTTGAGCAGTTTTGTAGGAATGGGGTCTAAAAGACACGTTGATGGTTTGGAGGAAGTAATTATTGAAGTTAACTCAGAAAGATCGATTGGAGAAAAAGAGTCTAACTTAACATCAATGGTACTAAGAGTAGCTGTTGATAATATTACATCTGTGGGATGATTATTGGTAATTTTTTCTCTAATGATAAAAATTTTATTTGTGAAGAAGTTCATGAAGTCATCACTAGTTAACGTTAAAGGGATGGTTGGCTCAAAAGAGCTCTGGCTTTTTGTCAGCCTGGCTACAGTGCTGAAGAGAAACCTGGGGTTGTTCTTATTTTCTTCAATCAGTGATGAGTAGTAAGCTGTTCTGGCTTGGCGGAGGGCTTTCTTATAAAGCAACAAACTATTTCTCCAGGCTAAATGATGATCCTCTAAATTTGTGACACGCCATTTCCTCTCCAGATTATGAGTCATCTGCTTTAGGGTACGTGTTTGAGAATTATACCACAGGGTCAGGTACTTCTGATTAGAGACCTTAGTTTTCACTGGAGCTACAGTATCCAGAGTCGTACATAGTGAGGAGGTGAAATTATTAACAAGATAATCGTCCTCTGTTGGGGTAGCGTTCAGATAGCTGCTCTGCTCTGTGTTGGTACAGGGCATTGACGATGATAACAGTGGCTGGATTATATTCTTAAACTTAGTTACAGCGCTTTCAGAAAGACATCTACTTTGATAAAGTCCACTCTCCACTGCTGCGTAATCAATTATTGTAAATGTAAATGTTATCAGGAAATGATCAGACAGGAGAGGGTTTTCAGGAAACACTGTTAAATGTTCAGTTTCTATGCCATATGTTAAAACAAGATCTAGAGTGTGATTAAAGTGGTGGGAGGGTTCTTTTACATTTTGAGAGAAACCAATTGAGTCTAACAACAGATTAAATGCCATGTTGAGGCTGTCATTTTTAGCATCAACATGGATGTTAAAATCACCCACAATAATTATTTTATCTGAGCTCAGAACTAAATTAGATATAAAGTCTGAGAAATCAGACAGAAACTCTGTGTAAGGCCCAGGTGGACGATAGATGATAACAAGTAAGACTGGTTTCTGAGTTTCACAGCTGGGGTGGACAATGTTAAGCATCAGGCTTTCAAATGAATTAAAAGTCTGTCTTGGTCTTTCATTAATTAATAGACTGGTGTGAAAAATTGCTGCCACACCTCCCCCTCGACCTGTGCTTCGAGATTTCTGGTAGTTAGAATGACTCGGGGGTGTTGATTCATTTAAACTAACATAATCATCCTGCTGCAACCAGGTTTCTGTAAGGCAGAGTAAATCAATTTGTTGATCAATTATTAAGTCATGTACTAACAGAGACTTGGAGGAGAGAGACCTAATATTTAATAATCCACATTTCACTGTTTTACTCTTTGGTTCAGATGTGGATACTGTATTGTTCTTTCTTTGTAAATGTTTAAGTTGTTTGTTGCTGGTTTTTAGTTTGTTTTTTGTCTTTTTGGAAGCTGACACAGTCTCTATGGAGATGGGTTTTTGGGGGGGTAGCAGGAGGAGAGAAGCTGCAGAGAGGCGTGTAAGACTGCAACTCTGCTTCCTGGTCCCAACTCTGAATAGTCATGTTTTGAGGGGTTTAATAAATTTTTCCATATTTCTAGAAATGAGAGCTGCTCCATCCAAAGTGGGATGGATGCCATCTCTCCTAACAAGACCAGGTTTCCTCCAGAAGGTTTGCCAATTATCTATGAAGCCCACATCATTTCTGGGACACCACTCAGACAGCCAGCAATTTAAGGAGAACATGCGGCTAAACATGTCACTCCTGGTCTGATTGGGGAGGGGACCAGAGAAAACTACAGAGTCCGACATTGTTTTGGCAAAGTTGCACACCGATTCAATATTGATTTTAGTGACCTCTGATTGGCGTAACCGGGTGTCATTACTGCCGACGTGAATTATGATTTTACTGAAAGAGAGTTGGTGTCTATCTATCTGACTATCTATGGACTATCTATGTCCACTGTGAGCGACCATCTTTGAACAGAGGCGGTGGTTTACGACACCAACTCTCTGCCATCTATAATCCAGTTTTGAGATCCCTTCCCAGACGCCTTAACGCCCACTCACACCCTGGGCCATCTGACCTCAGGAATTCGCATGATAAGGTGGGGCCAGGTTTCACAATGAACTCACCCGAAACTCTGGCTGATTGGGACCCACACCCAGTTCCACACCTTGGCTCAGGCGATTAGAGGATCATCAGGGGGTCCTTTTGTCCCTCTGTGGGGGGACACTCCCACCAGGTTTATATCTGGGACTCTCCACCATTTGACCTTAGAACTGAAGAAGCTTCTCGGATGAGAGGTGAAACGTCTTCAAGTAACTTACAGAAGTCCAGACGCTTTTCTTTGCAAGCTCCCTTGACCACAATTGACTATGGTTGCCGGTGTCTCTAGCTTCACATGTCTGAGAACAGAATCACCAATTACCAGAGTTTGACCCCCAGCGGGTGTGTCACCGAGTGGGGAAAAACGGTTAGATAACTGAACGGGTTGGTGGTGTACCTTGGGCTTCTGTTTAGGACTATGCTTCCTCCTCACCGTTACCCAGCCGCCCTCTTTCCGCAGCTGCTTGGGATCTGCCGGGGAACAGCAAGCGGGGCCTATGCTATCTTCGGCTGCACCAGCTACAGGGGCCTGGCTAGCTAAGGGTGAGTGAAGGGTGCGAAGCCGAGTCTCCAGTTCAGTAGTCCTGGCCTCCAGAGCTGCAAATATGCTACATTTGTTACAGATATCATTACTGCTTAAGGAGGCCGAGGAGTAACTAAACATCTGACACAATGAGCAAGAAAGTGCAGGAGGGACAGGTGAAGTAGCCATGTTCCTAACGAGTCGGCTACGAGCTAAGCTAGCGAAACAGTACAGAGACAGTGAGTGAATACTTTGGCTATAAGTTAGGGAGTGAGTACACAGAAAGTGTGCTTCGGATGAAGCACGTGAAGATTATACTATGAAAAAAGAATGTATTTAAAAGTTGTTAATTAAACTGCTAAGCAAATAAGCTACTCAGAAACACCACTGTGTTTGAGCAGGAACAGGAAGTGATACTATACCACAGAGCGAGCGAACACCAAGTGACAGCGCCACAAGAGAAGAGAATTTATGAAGAAGCATTTTTCAGTTGTTGAACCAGAAGAACACATACTTGATAAAAAAAAAAAAAGGGCAAAACCTTCCAGTATGTCCCAGTATTGCCCTCCTTGGTGCAGGTCCTAAGTAAGTCTTTTCAAGAAAACACATTTGAAGGTGAAAAAAAACCTGAAAATGACTTTAAGTACCAGACATTTCTTGATGGATCTCACTATCAAAACAACAAGTTTTTCTCTGTAGAGGAGAACAGAGTGAGTCTCATCCTGTACGTTGATGACTTTGAGGTATGTAATCCTCTTGGGACATCTCGAAAAAAGCACAAAGTCACAGCTGTCTATTGGGTGTTGGGATGCAGTTACGTTCCACATTGACATCAATCTACCTTGCAATTCTGTGTAAGGCTGAAGACACCAAGCAGTTTGGATTCCAGCGAGTTTTAGAGCCACTGTTAACAGATATCCAAAGCTTGGAGAAAGATGGTCTTTTTGTTCCAGCGTTAGGGAAAGCCATCAAAGGGACTGTGGTCAGTGTGGTGGCAGATAATTTGGGGGCGCACTCTGTGGCAGGATTTGTCGAAAGCTTTGCAGGGTCATACATCTGCCGGTTTTGTGTTGGGGAGCGATCCAAGTTTCAGTCCAATGAAGTGAAATCTGGGTCTTTTCATCAAAGAACCAAAGATCAACATAGACAGCTGTGTCTAGTCCAGATCACCCTCATTGTTATGGTGTAAAAGAACTGTGTGCATTGTCAGAAAAACTGGAGCATTTTCATGTTACATCTGGTTACCCTCCAGATGTTTTACATGATCAGCTGGAGGGCATTGTTCCAGTGGAACTGGCTTTGGCATTTGATAACTTGATCAAGAAAAAATATTTTTCTCTCATGGAACTGAATGATGCCATTTCCAATTTCCCATACAAGTGGAGTGATAAAACAAACCGCCCTCATCTCATTCCTGCTAACTTTTCGACTCGAAAATCAGTAGGGGGCAACGCACATGAAAATTGGTGCTTATTACGTCTTTTGCCTCTGATTATAGGTTTAAAAGTACCCCAACAAGAGCCTGTATGGCAGATGCTGATGACACTGAAAGACATTGTGGACCTTGTCATGTCTCGAGCCCATACTGAAGAAAGCATTTGCTATCGTGACAGCATCATTTCAGAACACCAAAGCAGATTCCTTGATGTTTTCCCCCAACATAAGCTCATTCCCAAGCACCATTTCCTTGAGCACTATCCTCAGCTCATTCGGGAATTTGGCCCCCTAGCTGCCCTCTGGACAATGAGATTCGAGGCCAAACACAGTTTTTTCAAGAAGGTGGTCAGACACACTGGTTGTTCCAGGAATATTTTGCTGTCCCTTGCAAATAAGCACCAGCGCATGGTTGCATATCATCAATCACATTCTGTCAAACCATCACTTGCAGTTACAAAAACAACAGAGGTCTCTTTAGATGTGGTTAAGGATGACCTAAAAGACCTGGTGAAATGCAGATTCCCTGCTGTTACAGCTGTGCATGTTGCCAATAATGTGTGCAGTTTAGGCACCAACTATGCAGTGGGAATGTTGTTGTGTTGTGGTTCCACTGCAGGACTGCCTGACTTTTCTGAAGTGTTACAGATAATGGTGATTTGTAACAAACTGACTTTTTTCGTGAGACAACAAAATACATGGTACAATGAACACCTGGGGAGTTATGAGCTGGAGAACACAGGGAGTGTGCAGTTACTTGAGCAAAGAGAGCTTAAAGATTTTTATCCTTTGGCTTCATACACCCTTGCAGGAAGACGCCTGACAACTTTAAAGCACCACATTTGCCTATCCTTTTGAAATGTGAGGAGAGAAGCTTGTGAATAAATGTCTGTGTATTTCTCTTCTCTGTTGTTGCAGCTTCTTCCTGTTGATATGGCACCCTCAGCGAAACTGCGGATAATTTTTGGGGAGGATGATGTCCACAAACTACTTCTACCTGCAGGCATCCCAAGCACACTTCAGGACCTCAATGATGTTCTTCGAGAGACATTTGATATTACAGGACCATTCACTGTTATGTACCAGGACATGGATTTCGACGGTCAGTTCTTCACTTTGACCTCGATTGAGGAAGTACAAGATAAAGCTAACCTCAAAGTAGTAAAAACTGAACCAGTAATCTTGAGTCTCACTACTGTGGACATGTCAGAAGTCGAATCTCCAGTTCCACTATCTACAGAAGCAAGCTCCTCCTCATCTGTATGCGACACAATCCTGTTGTCCTCCCCAGGAGAGTGGACCATCCTACAGGTCTAAGCCATGGCCATTTAAGTTTGAAATACCAGACTTCTCTTATGATATAGACCTTGCACTGGAAGCAGGAAAGCAAGCTTATGAAAATGATGGCACACTTTTGAACAACCCAAGCGTAACTAGTAGCATTCTTGAGAAGCTTGCAGAGACTATATTTGGCTTCACAGCATATCCAACTGATGTCCAGATTTTGGCTGTTGCTGAAGCCTTGATAGCAAAATACCCATGCCTCAAAGAGCCAGGGTCTTTTAATGGCCTATATGGTTGGCAACAGAGGTTAAAGTATAAAATGGGCAACTACGGGGCAAAGTTAAGAGGTCGCCAATTAGCCATTCCAGAGCTCAAGGTGAAGACACTGAAGAGACGATGCTCCAGTGAAGAGGGTTCACTTAAAGGCTTTAAACGGGCAAAAAAAGCTGAAGTCAACTATCTGCCACCACTGCCATTCGGTGAGACTGAGGAAACCTTAGAGATTTGCTGAAGGAAATGAAGAAGAAGCACGAGAGGGCAATTAATGAGAAAATGGAGAAGTCTTTTGCTGTGAGAAGAAAAGAGGTTGTCAAGAATTGCCCCGCAATCCAAGACCTCTTAGAGAGGTGGCCTTCTCTGTTCTGTGAAAATCAGGTAAATCCAGTTCTTGTTCATGCAGCAACTAAGTGTATGTGAGATCTCATGAGTCATCTTTGACATGATTTTGTGTTTTTATCTCTCATTTCAGATCAAAGAGGAGTTTAAGCAAATAACCACAATTCATCTGGAGCGAACGTTTTTGTCCAGATTGGACGGGTACACCACCAAACTCCTGGAGATATTTCGAAGGAAGGGCAGGACTGCAGGGACCAAAATAAAACCAATGTTGGACTCACTAAATAAGGTAAAATTTTAAATTATTTTAATTACATAATCTAATGCAAAAGATGAGGTCATACACACTGCGAATGTATCACTCTTATTTAAAGGACAAGTTTGTTATTTTACACTTAAAGCTTTGTTTTCAGATTGTTTATGATGAAATCGAACGATTTTGATTGAGATTTGGACACATGCTGCTGGCCCGAGATTTTTTGGTTTCTGTGGTAGCACACCCCCACCTCCACAATGGCTTCATACAAAGACGTGAAACTCACCGAGTGGTCAGGGGTGTTCACTGATATGTTCACACACAAATCGCTACAACAATGCTTTCCAACAGGCGTTTTACCATTTGTTGTAAAACTGTGGACCTATTTTTTCAAACGCCTCACACCTGTACATTCTTCCGCCGAGAGCTTGAATAATAGAATAGAATAGCGGCGGACTAATACCGTACATCACAGCACATCTAATACAAGTCAATGGAGTTGGACAAAAACTACAATAAAAACCAGTTGAAAAGCATTTTTGCAGCGATTTGTGTGTGAACATATCAGTGAACTGACCGAGTGGTCAGGGGTGTTCAGTCTATGAAAGTCACATGTTGACTACTGAGCGTGCTAAATTCCCCGCAGCACTGATTGGCCAAACACTGTAGCATGATCATCTGCAGCCAATGATGGCCAAATGGGGCCACGATAATTCGGGTGTGTCCGGACCTCCGCGGCAGAGGCTCTGCCGAACCCCTGAGTCGGTCTCAGGGGTTCGGCAGAACCCAGGTTAAGAACCATGGGGTTAGACACATGAACAGGTTGGTGGTTTACCTGGGGCTTCTGTTTAAGACTATAGTTCCTCCTCACCGTCACCCAGCTTCCCTCTTTCCCCAGCTGCTTGGGGTCTGACAGCTAGCATGGCCTACACTACCTTCAGATGCACCAGCTACAGGGGCCTGGCTAGCTACAGGTGTATCAAGTAAAATCAACTAAATTGATATGCAGATAAGCTATTCAAAAACACCACTGTGTTGAAACAGGAACAGGAATTTATACTCTACTGCAGAGAGAGCGAACACCAAGTGACAGCACCACCCGAACCCGAATTCACATGAGGAGGAAAAACTTTGAGGAGTTAAACAGTATTCTGGATAAACAAATGGAAGTCAAGCTTAAATACTTCAGAAAAAAAAATATTGTGAAAATAGCCCCAAAGCTAAATAAAATATTACCATGGAAACTGCGCAAACAATTAACAGAACAGTTAGAAAAATTAAAAATCCACTTACTAAGTCCTATTGCTACAAACCTGAAGATATAGAAGAATCATTTACATTGTATTACAAAGAGCTTTATACTGAACAACAAATAATGGATTCATTACTAGTGAAAGGATTCCTGGAATCCCTAGATTTGCCTTCTATAGGAGACGAACAAAATTCAATTCAATTCAATTCAATTCAATTTTATCTATATAACGCCAAATCACAACAACAGTCACCTCAAGGCGCTTTATATTGTACAGTAGATCATACAATAATAGATACGGAGAAAAACCCAACAATCATATGACCCCCTATGAGCAGCACTTTGGCGACAGTGGGAAGGAAAAACTCCCTTTTAACAGGAAGAAACCTCCGGCAGAACCAGGCTCAGGGAGGGGCGGGGCCATCTGCTGTGACCGGTTGGGGTGAAAGAAGGAAAACAGGATAAAGACATGCTGTGGAAGAGAGACAGAGATTAATAGTGGGTATGATTCGATGCAGAGAGGTCTGTTAATACATAGAGAGCGA
Organism: Neolamprologus brichardi; assembly: GCF_056152115.1. NCBI lineage: Eukaryota > Metazoa > Chordata > Actinopteri > Cichliformes > Cichlidae > Neolamprologus > Neolamprologus brichardi. Next base: position 2,048,733 of record NC_142106.1, read on the forward strand.
GAAAGGTGACTGGAAAGGAAAAACTCAATGCATCATGGGAATCCCCCGGCAGCCTACTTCTATTGCAGCATAACTAAGGGAGGATTCAGGGTCACCTGGTCCAGCCCTAACTATATGCTTTAGCAAAAAGGAAAGTTTGAAGCCTAATCTTGAAAGTAGAGATAGTGTCTGTCTCCTGAATCCAAACTGGAAGCTGGTTCCACAGAAGAGGGGCCTGAAAACTGAAGGCTCTGCCTCCCATTCTACTTTTAAATACTCTAGGAACAACAAGTAGGCCTGCAGAGCGAGAGCGAAGTGCTCTAATAGGGTGATATGGTACTACAAGGTCATTAAGATAAGATGGGGCCTGATTATTTAAGACCTTGTATGTGAGGAGCAGGATTTTGAATTCAATTCTGGATTTAACAGGAAGCCAAAACAGGAGAAATATGCTCTCTCTTTCTAGTCCCTGTCAGGACTCTTGCTGCAGCGTTTTGGATTAGCTGAAGGCTTTTCAGTGAGTTTTTTGGACATCCTGATAATAATGAATTGCAGTAGTCCAGCCTGGAAGTAATAAATGCATGAACTAGTTTTTCAGCGTCACTCTGAGACAGGATATTTCTAATTTTAGAGATGTTGCACAAATGGAAGAAAGCAGTCTTACATATTTGTTTAATATGTGCGTTGAAGGACATAAGACATAAGAGCCGGAAATTCCATCACTAGCCGACATGTGTGATGTCGGCTAGTGATGGAATTTCCATCACTAGCCGTCACTGATTCTGGAGTTTCAGAATGAGCTTTGTGTTTATGCTCATTTTGTGTTAGATTCTGAAGTTGTAGGTTTTATCTCTCTCCAAACAATATTGACAGAACCAGCAGCCAAAAAAGATCCAAACTACGCTTCACATAAACATCATCATGAATTCCCTCTGACTTTTGCTTTTTTGCTTCCACCACAAAAAAAAAAAAAAAAAATTGCACATCATGCAGAGCTCATTGTCTCTCTCTCTCTCTGTACTTCAAGAACAGTTTCCCATCTAAAAGTCTAAAAAATGTTTTAAAAATCTGTTTTCTGTGGAGGACCACAAGAGCCACGCACATCGAGATAAAAACTTCTATGCTTAAATGATGAACTGTAGAATAAAATCTGCATTTGTAAATTCATTTTTGAATTCCATTTTTATAAACTGATTTTTTAAATGCTTTTTAATAAACTGCATTTCAAAATCCATTTCCCCTTTCCTGTTCGCTCAGGGATTAACTTTTGGATTAGCAACTTAATTTTAAAAATCCTGCTGCTATTCAAATTAGCAACACAGTGGAATGTAAGGAGATCTCTGATTGGTTGGAAAGACAAAGGCTGTATAATAATAAATAAAAAATAATAATAATAAAATATTAAATAAGAAGAATTAAATAATACAAACAACCCAAGACAGTGTGGAGAGATTTAATGAAACTGTACAGAGGTACACATTCATCAGTCATGGTTAAATGAATACAAAACTATTTATGGGACAACTGAAACACAAGTCATGCATGTATATCAAAAATAATCATATTCTGAACATTATCATTTTATTTCAGTGATCAAACTGTTAGAGTCATCTTCCTGTCTGCAAGGCAGTTTGCTGGTGAATCTTTGGTAATTGTGTTTTATGACATGGAACCATTTGCAATCCACCAGCTAGTTGTTATAAAAACATTAAGAGCAACAGCAAAACTTCAGGTAAAAATCTACTTCAAAGTTTGTTTGTTAGTTAGTTTGTTAAAAGAAATACATTTAAAAAAAATACACGCGATACAGACAAAACGTCACCTGACAGTAAAAAGCACCACTCGGTAGGCTGGTTCACGAGTCTTTATGGCACAGTACTCTTTTGGTTTCTAGTGTCCAGAAACCCAACTCAGGGGATGCAAAGATAAACCATCTGTACATTTTTCTTAGTTCATATTTCATTCGAACACTATATTTTCAACTTAGAGACGTACATTTAAATTAATAAACACAGAGTACTATTTATAAACTGACATCAGTAAATAAAGCACATTTCCTCTAATCCACTTCTCTGGTCACTGTCTCAGTTTCACTATCAGTCAGTTCTTCTTTGCTTCAGCATTAATCGTCATATCTGATAACCTGCAGTACAAACATGAGCTCTAACTGTGAATTTGAAGAAAGATGAAAGTAAAACTCAGGCTCATTCAGGTTCTATCTTTTTTTGAGTTTTGGAATTGAAAACCGCGATCTTCACTGGTGGAGAGGTGAAATGATCTAGTAGTTAGTAGAGGTGCCAACCGTCCCTTAAAAAAACAGAATCGTCCTGAGGAACTATTACGGGTTTCGTATTGAAGTGAAAAGGAACAGTTTGTCCCGTACTTCAGCTAGAATAGAAAAAAAAAGACACAAAGCTGGAGCTATTCTGTGTCTTTACGCTGTCAGCTGCCTCTTCTTCTCTCATTCTCTCCCCCTCCCTCTCCTGTTGCTACTTCAATCATGAAACTGATCAATGATCAGCTGATTGGCTTTTCTGTCACAAGTCCCGTCTCTCTTGTTTGTTTATCTCCCAATTTCCGCCAGAAACAGGTTTATCTTTTAGGTGACATGAATGAGTTGAAGGGAAGTCATGAACTGTTTCTGGGAGACAAATAACATCAGGATCTTTTTCTGTGTAGTTAACAGCTGGTAACTGTGCAGGGGCGGGTCTAGCAAAACTTTGCCAGGGGGCAGGTAGGGCATTAACAGGGAGAGGGGGGCACAAAGAAATACTTTTCTTTCTTATTCTCATTTAAAATTTCTAGTTTTTAATAAATAATTATCTGAATCTTACAACCAAAGTTTTTATCTGATATAAAATATATAGAAATCATACTTATACCAACAAGACTGTACATCACTGTGACAGCAGCGTTTGTTTTCATTCAAAGGCTTTATGCCTTTTCCTATAACACCTGGTGGGCCGGTCTCTAGTCAAAATGCCCTGGCTGATTTTTTTTGTCACAGCCCATCCCTGTCTAAAGGTGTGAGAGAAGAGTCAGTCAGACATACAAACTGGATCACACAGAGTCTACGTCCACACAGTATTTTTTAAAACAGAGATTTTCGGTTTTATTTAAAAAAAAATAAAAAATCCCGTCCACACGTGCAGTTTTGAAAATAAATATATCCGTCCACATCTAAACACCAAAAATGTGAACGCTGCCAAGGACGTGCCAAATCCTAGTGGTGTAGAAATTTGGGCCAATCAGAAGTGCAGAAGCCTGGGAATGGAAAAAGTAAACAGGGTTTTATGCAAACCTTAAGTACTTCTGTATGTATGTTCTGTATGTATGTTACTATTCAAGTGCTTTTATCATCTCAAATGTTAACAACCAAATTTGTGCATACACAATTTTTTTTTTTTAATTACATTTATTCCCAACCAGTGACCACATTAGGATTTAGGTTGTGAGAGTGTCTGTTTTGAATGAAGAAGTTCACTCTGCGCACAACTTTGATATTGTGTGAATAAATCTCAGTTTTCCTCATCCACACATAAACACAAAAGCATAGCTTTCAAAAATTTCCACCCTGGCATGAGTTTTTAAAAATCTCAGTTTTCAGTGATTGAAAATGCCATTTACATGTGAATCTAGAAAAAGCTGTATTTTCAAAAATACCTGTGTACGTGGCCACAAATCTGCATGTAATTTGAATCGAACATTGCTGAGAGGGACGGATGTGCATGATGACTTACCTGCCAGCTCCTCTCCTCCATTTAACATGAAGTGTTTTCTTTAGTAGTGAGTGGAATATATTCATGAGTCCTGGTCAAGAGAAGACAGAACAGACAATCAGGAGGAAACAAGCAAAAAGATCAACATATGTAACATTGCTATTTCCAGTTTGACACCAAGAACCAACCAATGAATCACTTGATTACACTTAGATATATAATATAAATAAAACAAACTTGATCAGTAAAGAATTCAGTAAAGATTGAAAGAAGGATGAACGACGCTTTCAGTATTCAGGTTCTGATGTAAGTTGAGGTTTTAGCAAAATTGGATTTAAACCTGCAGGATGTGCGCTGAGTTAAAGATTCATTTTAAATGGTCCAGCTCCAGTCTTTACATTTCACACCAACTTTACAACAGCCAACAAAAATAAAGACAGAGGAAGACGACTTTACACAGCGGAAGAAGGTCCATCAGTCATGGGTTTTTTCTTATTTCTGAAGCCTTGAAACCGCTCTGTAAAGCTTGCACCATGTTTTCCTGCAGAGGAAACAGACAACATTGATTCAGAGTCTCATTTAACTTGTCTTCAATCTCTGGTGCGAGTTATCAAGAATATTTGAAACATCGGAATCAGGACTGCAACCATTACTCAGTGATATCAAAGAAAACTATGAGAAGCTATTCCTCATTATAAACAAAGGGGAATTACAACGTTACACTGTAAAAGACAGCATTCAAATATTGTTTTGATTTATTATCAGTTTCAGGATAAGTCTATTATGTGAATCTATTTCTGACCCATCTAACACTCAACAGAAATGGACGCTTACTGTTTTCACAGCAGTTCCTCCACTAAAGTAGCAGAAGGTGGAGGAAGCTGCATTTACTGACCTCTGTGATGCATTTACTGACCTCTGTGATGCATTTACTGACCTCTGAAAGTAAGCGTCACTCCTTTCTGTCTAAGGATGTCTTCACCCTGGGAGACTGTGCACATGTAGAAACCACTGTGGGTGTTTTGGGGGTCTTTCAGGGTCAGACTGAGGTCTCCAGTCCTCAGTGGCTCTTCATTCATCTCTGTGCGACCTCTGTAATCCTGTCCCTGTTCTTCTAGCTGGTTTTGGCCATCCTGATAGGTGTGGACTGTGACTTTGGAATCACCACGCCTCCACTCGACTGTGACATCATCGGGTAGACCAGGAGTGGTTTTAAAGGGCAGCAGCACAGACTTCTTCCCCTTTGTTACTTCAAGTATTTCCACCTGGTAGTCTGATAAAATACAACATGAGCTGTAAATACAGACACAAGTTATACATTTACTGACCTCAGATAAGTTTACTGACCTCTGATAGTGAGTATCACTACTTTCTGTTTCAGGATGGCTCCATCTTTTTTGTAGACGGTGCAGGTGTAGACTCCACTGTCAGTAAGTCGAGGGTAATTCAGGGTCAGACTGAGGTCTCCGGTTCTCAGTAGCTCTTCATTCATCTCAGTGCGGTCTTTGTAGTCCTGATGTTGCTCTTCATGCTTCTTTTGGTGGTTCTCATGCATGAGGACCTTCATATCTTCAAGGTCTGAACGTCTCCACTCCACTCTGATGTCCTCAAGCAGGTGAGCTGTGGTTTTGAAGGGAAGCATAACACGCTTCACCCCCCGTGTCACCTCCACTGTCTGAAGCTCGTAGACTGAAGAAAGTAGAAGATACAGAAAGACACACGTTATGTTCTGCAGTTGATATTCAAATCAGTTTAGTTTATTTGCTTTACAAGGAAAGTAAATCTACAATACCAAAAAAGATAACTACACTGATCAGATAACCTCCTGTGACCAACACATGTGAAGCAAAATGATCTTTTAAAAGAAGAGACTATCAATAGAAACAGGATCAAGGAGGTGTAGCCATCTATTTGGTGGTGAGGGCTTAGAGGAATAAGATCAGAGAGACCACACATAACAAACAGACAGTGTTGGGGAGTAACGGAATACATGTACCGCCGTTACGTATTTAAAATACAAAATATGAGTAACTGTATTCCGTTACAGTTACCGTTTAAAAAGGTGGTATTTAGAATACAATTACTTTGTTGAAATAAATGGATTACACGGCGGTACTTCCCTGTTTCATATTGTGGCGGGTCAGGACTGTTTGGGTTTTGTTTGACAGCTACGTTCTGTTGTTCCAGGCGGCAGCGTCACGGTTGCCATGGTTACAGGGTGACGCTCTCTCTCTGCGTGTTTCCTGGGTGAGAGAGGCCTTTTTGTTGTTGTTGTGCTAAGCTAACAGGCAGAATGCTACAGGTATAGCTCTAAAGAATGTAGCATCATGGGCAGTGTAGTCCGTGCTGCAGGGAGAATGGACTGTCATACACGTTATGTGTCTGTGAGCGAGGGAGGGAGAAAAAGGAAAAGTACGAGCTGTCATCGAGCAGAAACGGGAGCTGGAAGCATGTAAATATAATAATAACCACTGCAGCCAAGAAGAGAGCCTGACGAGCCCAGCTGTAAGTAAGCTATTAAGACTCGACTGTACACCGTGTTCGTGTTTTCCTCTGAAACAATAAGTTCCATTGGAGCAGCCTTTCAACGCCTCTCTCTGTCTCTGCTAGCAAAGTTGACCCAGACAACAAAGTAAAGCTAGTTTTCGGCTACGAGCCGACACAGAACCCACCGTATTAGCCAGAGGTCCCTTTACTACGGTTCGGAGCCGCGGACCTTCAGTAACAGTAATAAATCACAGCAATAGTACATTCATGTAGTTGTAAACAGCATGATAATATATTAAGTAATCCAAAGTATTCAGAATACGTTACTCTCATTGAGTAATATAACGGAATACGTTACAGAATACATTTTGGGGCATGTAATCTGTATTCTGTAATGGAATACATTTTAAAAGTAACCTTCCCAACACTCTAAACAGGACAAAATCACAAACTACAGCAGAGAGAAGACAAAGTTCATGACATGAAGTAGTGGTGTATCAACATACAAGAAGTGAAATAAATAACAAAGATCTTTCGTTTTATATTCTCAATGTACTTCTCAGAACGGACAAACAGAAAATGCAGATAATAGCAATAACCCATAATATAAAGATGAATTGAATATTTATATTTATATGTGCAACAGTGCAGAGTGATTGGTGTTTGATATGAGAATATGTCTTGGAGACCTGGAACACCTAAACGTACACTATCAGTCTAAAGTTTGGCCCCACTTTCACATTTAATGGTTTGTTTTATTAATTTCTACATTGTAGATACTGAAGACATCAAATATATGAAGTAAGAATTATGTAGCCAAGAATTTCTTTTTAATATATAAATCTAAATATATCCCATATTTTGATACCTTATAATAGCCAACCTTTATTTTGTTGACCATGGCTTTCTCTCAATACATTATGTTACATAATACATTATGTTATGTTAATATGAGCTTTATGATCACATGAAATGGTTTTCACTCACAACTATGCCTTGTCAGGGTTCATTTGTGGAATTAATTGCCTTCTTAACCATCAGTTATGTTGTGCAAAAGTCAGGTTGGTACACAGCTGACAGCCCTATTTGACAACAGTTAGATTTCATATTATGGTAAGAACCAATCAGCTATGCAAAGAGAAACGACAGTCCATCATTACTTTAAGAACTCATGGTCAGTCAGTCCGGAAAATTACTAAAACTTTACATGTGTTCCTAAGTGCAGCTGCAAAAACCTGTTAAGTTTTCAGGCCCCTCTTCTATGGAACCAGCTTCCAGTTTGGATTCAGGAGACAAAAGCTATCTCGTCTAGTAAAGGCTAGACACTAGATTCATATTTTTCATACAGTCAATGGAGTCTAGAGAGTTGACAACAGGAAATGACAACATACCACAGCCTCTGTGATGTCTTTACTGACCTCTGACACTGAGCACCACCACTTTCTGTTTTAGGACTTTTCCATGCATGCAGACAGTACAGGTGTAGACTCCGCTGTCAGTTAGTCTGAGGTCTTTCAGGGTCAGACTGAGGTCTCCGATTCTCAGTGCCTCTTTGTTCATCTCTGTGCGACCTCTGTAAATCTCGTCCTGTTCACCGGAAAGGTGCTGGCTGCTCTGAAACATATGAACTTTCCTGTGTTTGGAGTCTGAGCGTCTCCACTCCACTGTGGCATCCTGTGGAAGTTCATCTTTGGTTTTAAAGGGCAGCAGGACAGACTTGTTCCATTCTGTCACCTCCACCGTCTCCATCTGGCTCTCTGGGAAGAGGACACAGTAGAACATGAGACAGACAGACATCAGTGAGTGTGATCATCCATCATGTCCTCTGCTGTGTAACCAGTAGCTCCTGTTTTCAGTGTTTCTCTGACTTGGAGCTGAACTGTTGTGTGTTGATGTGTGAGGCTGCAAAAACAGCTGTGCCGCTGCGTTGCTTTATTTAGTCTTCTGGATTCATTCTGCCGACACATACAGTGTGAAACTTCTGAGCATTTGTGATTCCTGCTGATTCCTGATTACATTGCCATGGAGACCTGACATAGTATGGCCACATGTTAAGATCTGTAGAAGAAGGAAGCAGTGTGGACATCTAATTCTTGAGTTAAAGAGCTGATACAGCGCTATCCCACATTTTTTTTTGTTTGTTTTTTTCATTCTGAGGTTTGTGCAGCCCTTAATCTGACTGGTTCACCCCCCCCCCCCCCCCCCCCCCCCCCATTCATGGGCCAATGTGTCAGCAGCAGTTTGTTCAGATTTGTGGAGAACCCAGATAACAATCAAAGCTGTTCCACTCACCTCTGACAGTTAGAGACACCACTTTCTGAAGTAGGAGGCTTCCATCCTTGCTGCTGACGGTGCAGGTGTAGACTCCGGTGTCAGTAATGCGGGGTTCCTTTAGTTTCAGACTGAGGTCTTTATCTCTCAGTGGCTCTTCATTCATCTCCGTGCGGCCTTGGTACACTTCGTCCTGTTTGTCCGGCTGATTTTTTCCACTTTCATACACGTGAACCTGCATGTGTTTGGGGTCAGTGAGTCTCCACTCCACTGTGGCGTCCTGGGGAAGATCCTCTGTGGTCTTAAAGGGCAGCAGGACAGACTTCTGGTCTCCCTCCGACATCTCCACCATCAATACCTGGCTGTCTGTGAGGACAACAGAGCAGATCATGACATGTGCACTCAAACCAACACATCAGTCTACCAGGACCTCAAAGAGCAGGTGTGTGATTGTTTCAGTGCTGAAGTCATGGAGGACAGAAAAAGAAGAATAACTGTATCTGCACTATGATACAGTTATTCTTCTAGATTTTCATCTATTATCATCATCATCATCTATTATCATCTAGCTTTATTATCATCTAGAATCTCAAGCATTTCAAATTAGCATCAAGCCACAACTGTGCACATCTTAGACTGACGTAGAACTATGAACAATGTATCATTTAGCCATGTTCACATTAGCTGGCTTCTCCTGACAGATGACACACATCTGGATGTCAGGGTTCCTTCCTCTGCAGGGAAATGAGTGCCCACAAAGCCCTGATGAGGAAATAATCATTCATTTATTACTGCCTTTCCAGTTCTGCTTTATCGTACAAGGTATACAATGTATGAACCACACAACCTCGATCAAAATTATAATCATCATTATTTTGATCAGTATTGGGAACTCTCCATTAGATCCCTGCAGAAGTGAGTTTTGTTTTGTTTGGGGTTTATTTGTTTGCTTTTTATTGCTGCTTTAAAAAACCAACATCAAACCAAACTACCATACCTGCTGGGCGTTTGATCCATTTATATCTATAACACATGACGATCCCAATGACAGCCAGGAGAGCCAAGATAGCCAGGACAACAAAGAGAGCCCAGAGCCAAGTCGGAGGACGCTCTGTGGTGAACAGAAGAAACCTGAAAATGAAACATGATGAATTCACAGCAGATGACAAAAGTGTGGGCTGGCGGACTGTACAATCTACAGCTCAGAGATGTGCCATTCCTGCTAAACCAGCAAGATATCAGCAAACTATAAGTAAAAAGATGATAAGTTCTTACTAACCAGATACTTTATTAGGTACAGTATGTGTTAAAGAACAGCTGAACAGGTGTGCCTAATAAAGTGGCACTGAGTGTATATGTGTTGAAGTCAGATTGCTCCCCCTGCTGGAGACACTCGGACATCTCTGTTTTGTTTTCACACCATTACAGAGCCAATGTCACAGAGCCTTACTGGACACTTTATTAGGTACACCTTGCTGGTATCCTGTTCCTTTGCTTGTTAATGGCTCAGATGTGACATCATCACAAACATGCTGCACATTTATCATGTGACTCTTTTGTTCCAGCACATAGAATAGATGCTCTGTTGGACTGAGATCTGAGACTCTGTAAGCCCTCTGAGTGCAGTAAACTCATTGTTACTCATTTGTTATCCTGCAGGAGGCATCAGAGGACGGTACACTGAGGTCATTATGGGATGGACACAGTCAGCAACAGTACTCATGGCTGTGGGGTTTAAACAATGCTCAGTTGGTATTTAAGAGGCCAAAGGTGTCTCAGGAAAATCTCCACTACACCATCACACCACCAGCAAGCTGAGCCTTTGGTACAAGTCAGTATGGATCCATGCTTTCATGAGGTTTTCACCAAACTCTGACTCTACCATCTGAATGTTGCAGCAGAAACCAGTAAACATGTGTCAACCTTCTGTTGTCCAGTGAGTGTGTGCTCTGGTCTAACCTGATTGGTGTGGATAAGTGTGGTGTGCTGTGTTTCTGTGTTTCAGACCTCTGCAAAAAGACTGGAGGGCAAATCCCTGCAAATCACCAGTTTGTGAAATACACAAACCAGCAATCATTGCCACATTTAAAGACACTGAATTCATTGTTTCTTCTCCATTATGTTGGTTAGTTTGAACTTCTGCAGGTTGTTTTAAGTGCAGTAAGTTGGTGTCATGACATTGGCTGATTAGATATTTAGATCAATGAGCAGCTTACAGGTGTAACTAATGAAGTGCCCAGGAACCTTTAGTCAGTGTTTTGGAATGTGTATTATTAGTCAGTCATGATTTGTGAGCTCAGAGCAACAACATCTCAGACAGACAATATTTTAAAGGCATCATACTGAGTACTGACTGATTTCACACACTGACCTTTGACCTTCAGTTGCACATGGGTCTTGCTCTGATCTTGTCCATATTTGCGAACGATGCAGGTGTAGGTTCCACCATCAGAGACTGTAGGGTTCCTCAGGGTGAGGCTGAGGTCTCCAGTCTGCAGGGCGTCGGCTTTCATCGATGTTCGGTTGGTGTAACGATGGTTCTGATCATTCAGAATATCATCTCCGCTCTGCACACGCATGTGGACTGTTGGGATCTTGAACTCATCACGGTCCCAGACCACTGCTGTGGAGCTACTGGAAACATTGACAGGTACCTGACAGGGCAGCAGGACAGACTCCTCCCCCTCATACACCTGATAGACCTCCACCCCTGAGGCATGATGGGAAACTGAGGAGAGAAACAGAGTCCCGTCATTCAGTCTGTCCACAGGGTGAGTCACATGTCGGGATGAGTTCTAACAAGAGGTTTTAAATTAGTACCAGTAATGACCACAGTGTGTAACACTAGAAACCTTTGAAAAAATATTGAAGCTCATCAGGAGCCTCCATCAGCGCTCAAAGGTATAAATAGGAGCCAAAGAAACATCTGCTCCATGCAGACAAGTTTTAATGGAAGGCCTTCATGTTTGAGCAGGAAGATGCTGATTCCAGCAGCAGCTGGAACCCTCCAACAAAGCAGAACAGGTTCTGTTCTCTGCTCACAGACTTATGTCAGAAGATCCAGTACTACCAAACTTGCGGTTCCGCTCAAAAATCTGTCAGAATCTGTTTTCGTATGACTTTAGAAACCTATAAAGCCGCACCGCTTGATGGTTTGTAGGAGCATTACGGCTAATGTAGTCAAGAGCCTCATGAAGTAATCTGGGTCCTAAACTCTCTCCTCTTCAGGTCCCAAAGTCAAACGATCACTGCAGCATCACTGAGAGTTAAAAACTGTCTAAATTCTTTCATCTTCAATAAAATGATCAGTGTTGCTGCTTTACCAGGTGTAACAATTAAGTTCAACATCCAGGCATCCATGAAAACAGAATTTATTAAGTTTAAAGGCATTATCGGGAAGTTAGCTCGCTAGTTTCAACCTAAACATAACACACCATGTTCTGACTGAGAGATTTCTGAGAAAATTTAAACGTACAGATCTGTTATCACTTCCAACATTCCAAGACAGAAAACTAAACAGCAGTGAAGTTGGACTAGGTAATATATAATGATGTGCTATGTGATAACTAGCCACACAGCTATGTTAGCAAAACATTAGCACAGTGACGCTGGAGGATGAACGCTAATATTTTTCCACTCGATAAAAGTTAACAGTATGCTGAAAAAGGATCAAACTTCAGGCAGGAGAACAACTGAGATAATCCATCCACAATCTGAGGTTAGTCATTAATATACTGCAACAACATGGGAATAGAGCAGCTGAGATAGAATTCAGCATTAATGAATCAATGGTACGGAAGTGGAGGAAGCAAGAAGAATGAATTCTGTAAAGATTGGCTTATCTGACTTTTTTGTTTTGCTTTGCTTAATGTGCCTTATAATTATTTATTTACAAATATTGCTGTTATCAACATGATACATATGAATACAAATTATGTATAAACAAACATGATTTACTGACTCCTTTAAGTTTCTTGAAACGTTTCATCCGAGAAGTTTCTTCAGTTCTAAGAACAAATGGTAGTGAGTCCCAGATTCTAAACCCTATGGGAGTGTCCCCAAGAGGGTCACGAACCCCCTGTTGATCCTCTACCTAATCACACAACCCAAGGTGCAGTAATGGGTGTAGGTCACAATCAGCTAAGGTTTCAGGTGAACCCACTGTGAGACCTTGCCCCACCCTACCATGTGACTTACTGAGATGAACTGACCTAAGAGCAGAGAAGACAGTTTGAAAGAGGAGTAATAGAAGAATATACATAATTATCACGTTCGTACAATATAATATTTATATTGTAATAACGTGATATTATGTTGTTCAAACGTGAAAGGTATATTGTACAAACATGATAGTATATTGTACAAACAGGAAAAGTATCTTGTTAGAACAATAAACTTTTCACGTTATAACGTGATACACTTGTATTTTTCTTTTGCCTAGGTGGCAGTTCTACGCTTCCGTAACCTGTTGCCGGTGTTGTGCCAAAAAGTGATTGTCTGCCAAAAACTGATTTCCGGTATTTGCCAAAAACTGATTGCTTGTATTTAAACTGCTATAAGTAACTTGTTGGGCTATAATATATGAAACATATGTCAAATGCATCGCTTATGGATGACATAAAGTCATCTTGAGCCACAAACAACATTCGTGTAACAAGGTAGAAGCCGCAATCAGTCTTTGGCAGTGACTTTTATATAACCTTTATTTATGCAGTTAAAAAAAATCTCATTAACATTAAAAATGTCTTTTGTAAGAGTAAGTTGGCCAAGAGGAGAAGAAATGGCAGCAAATATTACAATAGTTCTGTAAAAATATTTTAAGTGGGGATAAAGGACCGGATTGGTTATAATGTAAGTACAATAACACAGAGTTGTAAAGATACTTGAAAAACGGATATTTTTTTTAATTCTCTATATAACCCCTTTGTAAACCCTGTTCACCGAAGTCTATTTACGAACATACGTAAAGATATTACACAGAAAAAATACACAGAAACATTGGAAATCACTTTTTGGCAGACAATCACTTTTTGGCACAACACCCGGCTACGAGTCAGTTACGGAAATTTCAAGCAACTGCCAGAGGTTTCCTTACTACGGTTCGGGACCGTGTGTCTGACGGCTCAAAAAATAGACAGGTTCAAAGTTCTTACCGTGCACGAGCAGCAGGAAGGGCACGAAGCTTTTCATCCTCCTGTGACAGAGACTATAACCTAGTTCCAACTCAGCTCCACTCGATACAAACTAACAAACGGCTTTAACTTCCCAGGTGTGACGACAAGTTTTACTTTCGATTTCAACCTTCAAAATAAAAGCTTACAGAGAAGTGTTCAGAGATTTCATTTATTCCATTAGAGGGGAAAGTTCTGCAGTGACAGCAGGAGCTCAGTAAGAGCTTTATTTTTCTTCTCTCTATCATTCTTTGATGCGATGACGTGGGTGACTCACCAGTTGCAGACCAGCTGGGGTTTTTTTCCGCTCTGGTATTTTATTGTGAAAAACTTTGTGATCTCTGTCTATAAAGGTGCTTTAGAAATAAACTTTACCTAAAGTTACTACTTTATGATTTTTTTTTTAAATTAAATCACTTAAAGGGTCATATTAAGACAGATTTAGTCTTGTGCTGAAAATCTACTAGTAAATTCTGTTGTTACAGGAAGCTCTTTTTATCCTTACACTAAAACATTCCACACCATTCAGGTCACTGTGGTATGGGTGGACCTAACACATACCACAGTGATGTGTTAGGTCACTAACACATTTCAAAGATCATGAAGGCAGCATCTGCAGTGACGTTTCACTTGAGCTTTTTTGTACATAACAGAGACAACCATGTGCAGGACCAAATCATCCATCTGCTGCAAACATTTAGATGTTACCTGCTGAAAATCATTCATTCATTCATTTACAGAGTAAACTTTGGGCTATTTTATTGGCAGTTTCTTTTTTTTTGTTTTCTGTTTGAGACAACCCCACTTCTCGACATCCTTGGGCTAGCAGGGCAAGCTGTGTGGAAATTATTAAAAGACCCGAAGAGCAGGCAGCTTCTGAAGTGAGTGAGCTTTATTAATATGAAAAGAGAAACAAACAGGAATGTGCTGGACATAAACCAAAAACCTAAGAATGACCTAAACTAAACACAAAACACTGTCATGTCATTTAACTGGGTCAAATGGCGTGGCTTCTTCGTCTGGTGCTGACTAGCTGGTGGGTTGCAAAAAGTTCCAAGTCATAAAACACAATTACCAATTAAAGCTGCAAACAGCATTAAGAAGGCCCTCACACCCCTGAGCGTCAAGCCACGCCCAACACCTATGCCCAGCAGATCCTATTTGATATCACACTCATCGATTTCATGTGTACAATCAGCAGCTAAAACTTCATCTTGTTCAATGATGACTATAATATACATAGTATCTCCTCTTCCCACCAGGTGGTGCTCTTACTATTGCTGACAAATTGCATACCAAACTTTTCAGAGTTTGATTCTCATCATACCTGTGTAGTTTGGGAGAGATTGGTCAATGTGTCTTTGAGTTACAGCAGTTTACTGCTTCTTGGCGAGTGATTGAAACTCCACGTGACGAAATGACAACCCTGTTTCACCAAAAACAAAACTCTTCACAATTTAACATCACAAAGGTCTTTAGATTCCATGCACCAGAGATCATGTCGATCTGATGAAATCCTGAGGAGGAGTATGTCAAAGTATGAGGCTTGAAATGAGGGGAAAATGTCGCCAAAATTACACTTTAATTTTAAAATGGCTGACTTCCTGTTGGATTTGGGATATTGCTCCAAGAGACTTTTTTGTACATCTTTGTATTTTCCATAAGCTTAGCAGGTTTCTGGCTCATAGATGAAACACAGAGCAGGGGCTGATGTTTTAAAATATTGTAGGGGGCTCTGTGGCGCCATTTTGTGGCACCTCAAAAGCCACTTCATCTGTCATGGTGGGTTAGGCCACACTACGGCCACATCACATCCCAAGAACTCAAAATTCCCGCAATTTAATACGGTCCAGCTGTGTAGTAGACACTAACAAAATATGAAGATAAAAACACCAAACCCCAAGGAGCAGTTCGCAAAAGTACGAGGAGTGGAAATGGCAAAATTAGAGACAAAATGTCACATTGACTTCCTGTTGGGTTTGGTCCCACTGACTTTTTTGTTCATCTTGACATGATACATATGTGTGCTAGACTTCATACATGTAGCTGAAACTATGTGTTCATAGGGCTTTATTTAACAAGGCATAGGTGGCGTTCCAGAGCTATTTTCCAATGCTCATACGTAAAACCATTTAAATATATGATTTCACCAGAACAGGCATGTATGCAAAATGGCATGAGCTTTTAAGCACGTTACAGCCCTCAAAAAGACATTTTTCCCCTGAATAATAATAATAAGAAACAGAGCAGATACAATAGGAACTTTGCACTCTCAGTGCTCGGGCCCTAATTAAAGCTGCAAGCAGCGTTATGAGGGCCCTCGCACCCCTCGCCATGCCCAACACCTATACCCGAACTAATATCACATTGATGGAATTCATGCGTAGAACCACGAGCTAAAATTTCATCTCATTCAATGATGATTATAGTCATCCCACTAAATGGCGCTCTAACTATTACTGACAAATCGCTTATAATATTTCCGAGCTTGACTCTTGCCTGCAACGTTTGGGAGAGATTTGACATTGTGTTTTTGAATGACAGCAGATTACTGCTTTTTGGCGAGTAGTTGAAACTCCACGTGCCGCCATGATTACCTCATTTCCCTGAACGTAAAAAGCTTCCCAATTTAACATCACAAAGGTCTTAAGATTCCATGCCCTGGAGATCGAGTCAATCAGATGAAATCCCAAGGAGGAGTTCGTCAAAGTGCGAGACCTGAAATGAGAGGAAAATGTCGCCAAAATAACACATTAAGTTGAAAATGGCAGACTGATTGTTGGATTTGGGATATTGCTCCAAGAGACTTGTTATCTTACATAAGCTTACCAGGTTTTGGAGTCATATATGAAAAACAGAGCAGGGGCTGATGTTTTGAAATGTTGTAGGGGGTGCTGTGGAGCCATTTTGCAACTTTCCATAAAAATTATCACATAACAAGAAAGTGTTCATGACATTAGAGGTGTGGGCCAAATTTCAAGAGTTTTTAAACTTTTCAAGCCCCTCAAAAACCACTTTGTCTTTCATGGTGAACCGCCATGCCATCAGGGTGCGCCATTCAGTTTAAACTCACAATTTTCTCACAGAAACACTGATGTTAATATTCACTGCTTTTGAGGTTGATCTGATGAACCTATGAAAATCTGTATATCAGAGTGTACTACTGACAATGGGCATATCAATCTGTTCAGGGGAGGTCTGACATCACGCCTGTACAGTCTGGTACTGATCAAACCGGATTTCTTTGAGTAATGCTAATTTGTTTCTTCATGGTGAGACATCAATGTTCGCCATGCTGCTGGGGTCACACCCTTTCACGAAAACTCACACTTTTCACTGTAACCCAAGACCAACTCCTTAAGGCTTTCCTGGAGAAATTTGAGGCTGAAGATGTCACCCATCACTATACTGTACCCCAAAATCTAAAACATGACATTTCCTGTTCCCAATATGAACAATAATAATAATAATAATAATAATAATAAGAAGAAGAAGAAACGGAGCAGATACAATAAGGCCTTCGTACTCTCAGTGCTGGAGCCCTAATGAATCATCTGCACCAGCAAACTGCCTTACAGACATGTGAGTGGAATAAGGTTACTGTAGCTTACTGTCAGATTTGTAAAGCCGGAGACAAAATGAAAGCTCTGCACATGTTTTATAAGACCAGAGGCTGCCGCCGACAGTTGATCAGTTAATCATTTTATATTAATAATGATAAATGTTCAGAATACTATTATTTTTAATATAAGATAAGATTACTCTTTATTGCCATTGCTCAATCAGTACAATAGTATAACAAAATTGGAAAGTGTCCCGCATGGGGACTACAGTAACTTAACTTAAAGTGTATTTTAAAGTGCAAGAAAGGTATGAGCAAAGAAATGTTTATGTTTGTATGTTTATTGAACATTGTTATTATTATTGGTGTTGTTATTGTTATTGTCCCCCTTTAAAAAGTCCAAGGAGGTAGCCAATCAAATAAGCAGTTTGCAGTGATTAGGGCTATTGTCCTGTTGTAAAAGCTGTCATTGAGTCAGTTTATCCAGGACCTCAGCAGCCTGGGGTTTCTCTGAAAATGGAGACGCTGTTGAGCCACCTTCAAAACCATCAAGGCCATGTGTCATGTTTCCGCTGCGCTGCAAGCAAGATGAAGGACCCAATATGCAGGAGTTTCGGAGATGGCAGGCTAAACTTAGAGCACACCTTTTATTGCTGGACAAAAAAACTCTTAGAACAGAAAAGCAAAGAAACTAGAAATAGGAACTGAAATCTAAAGACTAGGACACTGGAATTCTACAGAAGTAAACTGTGAAATAGAACTGGAAGCCTACAAGAAGTACAGAGGGAAACCACACAACATATAGAGGGTACAACACAACACTGCCAGAGAGAAACACGGGGCTTAAATACACAGTGGAGTAATCAGGAACTAGGAGACAGGAGGGAAAAAAATCTGGGAGAAATTATACCTAACAAAACAAGGGGAAGCAGACTCACTGCACATAGGACTGGGACTATCAAAATAAAATAGGAAATTAGATAATTATAAAGACAGAGACTTGACAATGAACTAAACCTACGCTAAACATGAGGGCACAAGAACATAACCTAAGAACTTAACTCTAAACCAGAATAAACTGAGACAGACACTAATAATAATCAAAACAGCACAACTACAGAATCAGAACATAAATCATATAGAATATATAGAATAACATAACATATAGAATAACATCAAAACAAAAGAAACTAAAAATGCTGGGTCAAAATGAGCAAGAACTTTGACAGTTTGAGCTCTACTGGAGGTCTGTGTCTATGCACATACCTAGGAACTTGAAACTGGACACCCTTTCCACTCGTTCTCATTGATACTGATGGCCATGTCATGACTGATGAGTGTGTACCTCAGTAAAGTTTCATTACACCTCTTCACACTGTTGTGGGTTGTTTGCAAGACCGTAACATTGTGCTGAATACAAAAGCGTGTTTTAAACACCAGAGAACCACAGACCACAGACATTTTTGCTTGTTGGCTCTCCACTGCTGTATTTTCTGTTTGCAAAAATATCACATGGTGAAATGCATCGCATAAACTGCTGAAACTGACCATTTGAAGTGGCTGCAGTGGGAGAGTCAGTTCCTGCCATTTCCTCTAAGGCAGTGAGGATAGAGTCTGGCAACAGCTAAAGAAAGCTGTGAAGCTACAGTGTTCCCTTTTTGAGCATAAATGTTCATGGCATGGATATGTAGCTGAATTTTCTCAAATTTTGACAGATGTGAATAAACTTTGGCACACAGCACCACTTGTAAAATGGCATTGTAATGCAACCAGGGAAAAGTTGTGGAACATTTTTGTTGAAAAAGTAGCACACATTTAGCTCACTTCTGCACTACTATAAACTTAAGATCAGGTTGTGCAGGCTTTGTGCAGGTGATGATGTCTGAAAAATCTAATTCTTCTCTTTCACTGTCATTTGTGTTTGACTGGTTCCTGACATGGGGCTCAAGTTGCTGTGGTAACCATGATAAGAATACTTGTCACTCTCTGAAATAACAATATATAAATGACTGTATTGCACATAATAACAACATTATTGACACTTGTAAATTAAAAAAAATCTATTCCTATACTGTATATTCTTGCACTTGCTCATTTGCTTGACTGTTGCCCTCACCATATCACCCTTTGTGAGGAAACCACATGGACCAAATACAGATCAGTTCAGTGTTATGACAGTGTGTGCTTGCGTGCACAATTATTTTGGTTGTTTTTCTTTATGTCTGTTACCTGGTCATCTGTGCCTCCTTTTTAATTTTTTTTAAATTATTTTGTTGTTTCAGCAACATTTAATTTAAAAACTGTACTTTTGAGTTAAAAAAATATTTATAGTTTTAATAAATTACAAATTAAAAAAAAGGCATTTTTTGTATTGAAAACATATTGGACTGTGACAAAAAAGTATCGAACCGAACCATGAATTTTGTGTGTCGTTGCACTAGTATTTACCTCCTTCTGGTCATGACTTTTTTTCTTTTTGCAAGTAGGTGGTCTCGACCAACTATTAAAAAGTGTTGTCTACGCACCTCTTTTCATGATTGATGTCTCAACAATTCAATTAGACAACATTTAGTTAGCATGAGCAACTGTGCAAACAAACATACAGCAAGTAGTGAAGGTTCTGTAGAGAAAGCAGGTTGGGTAATGCTAAGTATTTAGTGAAGGGGGGGGGGGGGGGGTACATGATTAAACATGCAACTACTTTGCTGGCAATACTTGAATTGATTAAAGAAAGCCTTCTTTACGGAATTACGTGTATGGTTGTTTGGATTATGTAATTCTGCTTATTTGAAAAATGAAAATGTGTTTTTACTTGATTGCAGTCATCAGTCATATGTAACTATAATTTCGCATCTCAGTAAAGTTTCTCTGTCATTGCTTTTTAAAGAAGATGTGGCAGTGATGCTCATGTTCTTATTTTTACCAGTGGTTTTAAATAAGTTTCAGACAGAAGTTTTTTTTTAACCTGCGTAACAGTGAACAGTGCAAACTTCATTGCAAAGAGCAGCATGCAATGAAGACATGAAGAGTGTATCTTGTATAAGAGACTCTGACACCTGCTGGAAAAAGAAAATCAAATGTGAGAATCTAAGAAGATCAAAATGATGTTAGAAGAGAATAAAAAGCATCATAACTGTGTTGTAATATGAACTTTAAGAACTATAGGTTAAAGACACAGTTCATCTTCCGCTGGCCTGTGGTGCTGTTTCTACATCTATAGATTATTTTAGTTTGATGTGTCCACTTTTAGAAATGTAGAGGTGTCTGACTTCTGTTCAGTGTGATGGATCTAAAATAAAAATAATAATTTTGATTGTTCTAAAGACAAAAAATGAGTTCTACACATATGGTGATAACAGTTAAAACAGATCAAGTTGAAGAAGTTAAAGAACCAGACAGGTGCTGTGATGTAACTCAGTTTAACTAGTTCATCTGGTCCACTACAACAGGCTAGTTCACTCATGGCTGCTTGTGCACCAGGCTAAACATGATTTGCTGTTAAATTCATGTTCATTTCACTTAATGAGGGGAAAATAAACCTGAACTTCCCTGCTTCTTCTCTTGTGTGCACAGCTGAGGCTCCTCTCTCCTGATTCCCAGGTAAAAATCAGAGGGGTGCAGAGGGGTGGTGCTGCATCAATCAACATGTAATATCTTTGACTGTGAAATGCCGACATGTCTGCCTACCTCGCGAGTTTACCATCGTCATTGTAGCGGCTTAGTACTTACCACCCTATGCTAATGCTAAGTTGGCCATGGATGAGCTGTGCAAGGCAATAAGCAGTCTGCAGAACTCCCATCCTGACACAATGCACTTCATCACTGGTGACTTCAAACATGCTGAATAAAATCTGGGGATTAGTATTCCCCGAATTTGAACAGCATATTAAATGTGTAACAATGGGGAAAACACACTGGTCAACGCCTATAGCAACATCCAAAAAGGTTACAGAGCAACCACACCTTGGTTTGTCAGACCACATATCCATGCTGCTGATCCCTGCATACAGATCCCCCCTCCCCCAGCCACAAAGACTGTGAAAACCCGGGCAGAAGGTAAATCACATTAGCTGCAGGACTGTTTTGAAAACACGGACAGTAGCACAGCTGGACTGGCCGCCCAGTGGTTCGATAGTGATTTTTTGTTTTTATGGGCCGATGTTTTTTGTTGTTGTTGTTTTGGTCAGTTAGTCATGAGTGACTTTGGCGTGGGCCAATTACCGCCGAAGAGGTCGAACTTTAAAGCTCTGTAAGTGAAAATGATTCTCTGAAAATCATTTTCTGCCTGGAGTTAAGGGGGCAAAACAATCGCATGAGTGCTGCTGTTTGACTGATGAAGAATAAAGTCGTGGTAGCCAATCACATGACCACTTAAAGACAAAGCAACAAGGTGATATATACCAGTTTTTAAATTGTGTTGATAGGACACGTAAAACCAGAGTCATGATAAACAATTTATACCCGGCGTTTTTCCTCAATAGTTTCGTCACGTTTACTGTCTAAGGACAGCGCTAACAAGCACTCTCTGCTTATCAGCAAAAAAAACCCCAAACCTGCCCTTTCATGTTGGCGGAAAATGCACCATGTTGACCAATCAAAAAATGATATGGCAACATGACATCTGGTTGTTTAGGAAGAGAGGAAAGTTTTAGGAGTGACGTGTTGTCTTGTGTAGTTAGTGTGTAGTGTTGTGGATAGTTTTGTGTTGTGTGTCAGAACAATGAGGCGACTGCTGTCTCCAGGTAGAAACAGGAGTGATGCACCTGCTGCTGTCAGATCTGCAGGTATCAGGCTGTGGTGTTGTTTGCAAAACTTGTGCATAGGATTTTAAAATTGTCAATTTATATTTGCATTTAAAGTTATGAAATATGATTCATTAAACATGTTTTTGGCTGTTACGGGGCGTTTTTTCCTCAGTAGTTATGTTTAATAGTCACGGAACAAGATCTCTCTGCTTATCAGCAAAAAAAACCCCAAACCTGACCTATCGTGTTGGTGGAAAAATGCACCATGTCGACCAATCAAAAAATGATATGGCAACATGATATCTGATTGTTTAGGAAGAGAGGAAAGTTTTAGGATTGATGTGTTGTCTTGTGTAGTTAGTGTGTAGTGCTGTGGATAGTTTTGTGTTGTGTGTCAGAACAATGAAGTGTCTCCAGGTAGAGAACAAGAGTGATACACCTTCTGCTGTCAGACCTGCAGGTATCAGGGTGTGATGTTGTTTGCAAAACTTGTGCATATGATTTTAAACACTTTCAATTTATATTTGCATTTAAAGTTATGAAATATGATTCATTAAACATCTTTGTGGTTGTTACAGTAAAAAATATCACTTTTTCAACTCGGATTTTATGTTTTTTGTCTAATTTTAGATCAATTGAGTTAATACAGTATGTCAAAATGGAAACATAACTGTAAATTCAGACACATGAGGTTGTGCTGAAACGAATGATGCCAAACAAAGCAAAGTAAATAGTTTTTAAAGGTGAAATGTGGAGGAAACATCAAAAGTAGTTAAAAATGGCCAATTATACCCTGGACCCCAGAGGGTAAAACATTTTTTTTTTAAGTAATGGAATAGTTAATTAATTACTTTTAGAATATTATAACTCAGTTACTAACTCAGTTACTTTTTTGAAGAAGTAACTAGTAACTATATTTTAATTACGTTTTCAAAGTAACTTGCCCAACACTGAAAATAATATAATAATAACGATAAAGTTGTGGATCTCAGACTCCACCAGTGTTCCTCTCACTCATCAGCATCCACCCTCAAAGCTGCAGTGTGACTGGAACAGGTTATTCCGATCATTTCTCCTCTGCTGTAAGACCAAAGGAGATCATCATGTAGCTGTTAAGACAGTAATGGAAACTTTACACCTGACTAGAATCAGCTTCCTGTGAAGACTGCTGACCTTCTGAAGCAGAGCAAACACTGCTCTGACATCCTGTCAGCTGACACGGCTGGATGTATACCCCTGACATATTTCATGTTCACAGAAATGACAGAAACATAGTAATGACACTGAGAACTGTACGACAATCATCCAACACAGAGCCTCACATCGTTTACAGGTACTCATAATTTCCTACACTAGTTTATTTATCATAGTTTGTGTGAGTGTTTCAAGCTTACAATAACTTAACATAATGATTACAGCCAAACTCTGTTCTCACAATTCCCTTTCAGTATGCTTAAACTATACAGTTGTCAACAATGCTTCAAATAAATTGATAATTACACTTAAATTGAATCAGTATGTCATCTGTGACACAAAATCCTAAAACAAGCCTGATGTGACATTTGAGGAAACTGAACCTGAACCTTGCCATATACATGTAAAAGCATCCAAGGACAGTGTGGTATTGAGTACTGATTCAAAGTGGTTGTAAACAGGAACAAAGCAGTGTCTGAACTGTATAAGGTCCAGCTTCATGTATTGTTTTTGTGAACAACCAGTATTGCATAGCATCCGAGGCTGGGGTTGGCTGGAAACCTGCATGATGACAAGAAATGGTAGGATGTGGTCTGGCCTTGTGGTTCGTCTAAAAAGCATAGCTGCTGTTTCTCTAAGCAAGCTGCAGAGTTTGGATGGTCTCTTAAGAGAATTCTGTCAAAAGAGAAGTTTAGTGAAGAATGTTTAGTTAGTTGGAATAGTTAGTAGAGTTGCCAACTGTGCTCTAAAAAACTGAATCAGTTTGCACTAAATTTGCGCTAAAAAGGGAAACCAGCGGATGAACAACAGCAGCATGTTTAAGCTTGATCAGCTGTTGTTAGAGTTTATTTAATATTACTTTCTAATTGTCTAATTGTCATGATATCGGGTTGGTTATTTGGTCAGAGGGAAACATGAAGATGGAACCAGGAGATGTCCTTACTGAATCATCAGAGCTGTGATGGAGAAACAGGTTTACCTTTTAGGTGACATGAATGCGTTGAAGTTATGAACTGTTTCTGAGAGACAGATAACACCAGGATCCTTTTTTATGTAGCTAACAGCTGGTAACTGTGCAGGGGCGGGTCTAGCAAAGTTTTGCCAGGGGCCAGGAGGGGCATTAACAGGGAAGGGAGGGTTAGCAAAGAGCTTTCATTCTGAGGCTTCTGTCTTTAATGTGGTAAGAGCTGAAGTGAGATTCTGTTGCACACTTTAATCTTCAGTCATCATCAAGACAACATGAAGACTACAGCCGTCACACTGCTCTTTGGTGAGTCACACAGAACTCCTACACTTAATAATTTCAGCTCCCACAGAGATCAAAGCGAGTCCAGCTAAAGAACAGATACTCTGTGAATGCTGAGTTTCCTTGGTGCTACAGGAGGTAAAAACAGGAAGTCAGCTTGTTTTTTGTAGATAGGTGTGAAGTAGAGACAGCTGCAGCAGAAATGAGAAAAATAAATTAAATTAAGAAAGTAGAAAGGGACATGTGCTTCATCTTTTATCCCGTTTTGTACAATTAATATACATGATAAAAGTGTATTAAACTGTACGTCTCCTGTCTTTATCAGTTCAGTTTCGACCATGCCGATGGTTCATGTTAAATACGTCATGCTGTTTTTAACATCAAACACAAACACTAAACACATAGTTCTCTGATTCTTCCAAACAATAACAAGTAATATCAACGTTTAGAAAGAATGGAAAAAATAATAATTTAAGTACACAAAACAGAGGGAGGAAACTCCTCTCTGGCAGGAGCATTAAAACTAAATTATCTTCAGAATATCTGTGATTACAGAATGAAACACAAGATGACTTGGGAGCTGAAGTCCCAAACTCAAAAACACTGCTTAAACTGACCCGGGACCATATTTTTTTCTTCTGGGTTTCAGGAAGATGGATAATTATCTTAAAACAGATTGTTTAAAATTTGGTCCGAGTTCAGCAACGGCACCTGACAGTTTAAAGGAAAGGATATGAATGAGCTAAATGGGCTAAATTTTAAAAACCCAGAACCAGCTCTCTGTTTTGGGCAGCCAGTTAGCTGCTATTCTTTTAAGGACTCAGGCTACCAAGCAAACCTCCAAAACTGCTCAAAATGAATTGCTCAATTATAGGGGAAATATTGCAGACAGCATCTTTTTAGCTGTGAAAGCTAATTAGACAGCAGAATTAGCATCTGTAAGCCACTGTGTGATTGTGCTGAGGTATGTGACTGAAGAAATCTTCAATGTGGAAAGGTTTGTATCTCCCAATCACTGATGAGAAGTGCTGAGGGATTAAAAATCAGTAAAGGAGGAACTCTGGCCCTGTAAGCTGGAAACAAACTCATTATTCTTTCTGAAGTCAATCAAACTTGAGATTTAGGATTTAGCTTGTCACGATTTAAAAGCTGTTCAGGTGCCTTTAGTGAGGAATGACTTCCTCTGATTATCCCAAAAGGCCTGATACATGAAGTGCTGCACAGATGGTTGAGCTTTGGTAACCCAGCAGATTTTTGTAAAGTGCTGCTAACAGTTTACAGGCTGGTGACTTGGTTGGGCTAACTTTATCCAGGCATGCCCAGATTAGATCATGCTTTTAAATATTGCCATCTAAGACATCAAGCGTGGATATCACAGCAGATGGCCCCGCCCCTCCCTGAGCCTGGCTCTGCTGGAGGTTTCTTCCTGTTAAAAGGGAGTTTTTTCTTCCCACTGTCACCAAAGTGCTTGCTCATAGCGGGTCATATGATTGTTGAAACCCAACAATCTCTGTATGTATTATTGTAGGGTCTACCTTACAATATAAAGCGCCTTGGGGCGACAGTTGTTATGATTTTGCGCTGTATAAATAAAACTAAATTGAACTGAGTTGAATATCTCCTAGAAAAAGAGCTGTAGCAGTTTTTTTTTCTCTGAGGACAATAAGAAGGAGTTTAAAGACTTTTAACTCTGTGGACCCTTCACCTGTTGCAGGTGTGTGTGTGCTGCTGCTGTCTGCACTGACTGTTTCTGCAGGTGAGTTGATGGAAGTGAAAACAATCAGTGAGACTCCAACAAGAACACAAATACATTTGCTCTGTCTGTCTGTCCTCCAGTCTCTCTGCATGCTAAACCAGACTCAAAGCAGTTCTTCAGTAATTGTGGTCAAGTGTCTCTGCATTGTGTTGACGATAAACAGACAGCTGATGGATGGACAGTGAAGAGGAGCAGAGGAGGACTCACTGAGGACTGTGGAGCAGCTGCAGGCTTTGATCTTGATGATTCTCAATGTAATCTCAATTTGTGCAGCCCCTCTGATGGAGCTTACTTCTGTGAAAACTCATCTGGACAGCGTAGCGATGAAGTTAACATCACTGTTTCAGGTACAGATTAGTGATGGGATTTCTGGCTCTTTTTAGAGAACCGGCTCTTCAGGTTGTTTTGTTGCTTTAATTAATTTAGTATTAACAACAAAATAAAATTATGTACAAAAATAATTACTAATGTAAAAAAAAGTGGTATTATTTATATATAAATATATGCGGTGGCCCCTACAGACAAAGCACGTACAAACTCCAAAACACATTTCTAGCATGAACTGAACTTCCAAAACAGAGTTACCTAGATCACTTAAATTACACAATTGAAAGCATGAAAGCATGTGTGTATTGTTTGTGTATTTATACACAACCACTCATATATATTCAAATAATTCTAAAAAATTTTTCATTTACCTGTTACTACCACACACCAAATCCGGTCGTTGGTACTTGCTGGCTTGTGTAGCCACGAGGTGACAAAAGCTCAACACTGCCCCCTACCATCCTGGAGCACTTCTGTTGTCTTTTGTACGTGTTTTGTCCTAGTGGCCACCGTAAATATACTTTTATTTATTCACTCCACATAAAATGTAATAAATAAATCATATAATACAAAAACCAACTATTCACATTTCAACTTTTAACTATTTAAATTTTCAGCTTTTTCCTTTTAAACAAATTTAAAGTGAAACAACACAAAACACTGCAAACCACAACACAATTAAATATAAATTAAAATATGAAAACAAAAAGAAGATGCACATTCTCTGTCATATGGACCTGCATGAATAAACTTTCTGAATCCTTTATCATCTGCAACTCATAATAGTTGTGGATGATTACTATACCTTTCTAATGTGACGTTGTTGTCCCTGCCTCTCTTTCTCTCTCTCTCTCTCCTGTGCTACTGAGTGTAACTACCGCCCCTCCCCCCTCTTCCCAGCGTAAAGCACAAGACTCGCGTGCGGAGTGAAGCGGAAAAAAAGTGCGAGAGAGAGAGAGAGAAAGGAAAAAAAACCCCACGGCTCGCGATAAGGAGCCGGCTCGCGTTGTTCATGTCAAAGACCCGACTCTAAGAGCCATTTTGTTCGAGACCAACACATACCTAGTACAGATGTTCCAGCTGTATCTGTATGGATCTGCGTGTTGGTGGAGGTTTGTCTCTGTTTCACTCCGTTTGTGTCTCTGTTGTTCAGCTGGTTCTCACGTAACTTTTATTTCTATAAAGATGATAATAAAATTGGATCTGATTGTGAAGGAAGTGATCTTTTTTCTTATTCAACCTCTTTTCCTTGAGTATAATAGAAATGTCATAGAGATCAATGAAAGGTTGTAGTTTATATCTTACATACATGTTCTTCCCCTGTTAATGTATTCAAGTCACATAAACTAGAAGAGCCAGTGAAATCTATCCCATTGTTACAAATGTTGGAATATTAAAGGAGGAAGAAAGAGGTCCATATTCACCGTAGTGGCACAAAACCTCTATTTGACATTTAACACTGCTGGATTTACTAAAGAGACTCAAAACTAAATAGATTTTGTATTTCAAATATTTCAAACTCCGCCACTGCCTTGTTTCAGTTTTGGACAAAATGGATTCGGGGATATTGAATTTCATCATTTCAAGCTGACTGGAAAACAAAACAGCCAATCAGATTTTTTTTGCATCCAAGTCTGTGATTGGCTGGTTTTGTAGCACAAATACAACAGTGTACAGAAAGAGTTGAGCGCGCACGGGCAGAAATGTTGAGAGCGCGAGTAACACAATGTGAGCAAGAGCAAATGCAAAAACTGAGTGAGAGGGGCTGCTGTTGTGTGTGTGTGTGGATAATAGCAAACACTGAAATACAGTTTTTGCACGCAGCAATGACTTTTGTTCACTCAAATTTATCTTTTCTTCGCTCAAAATACATTTCTCCCCAAAATGCAACATTTGCACCTGCAATTTTTTTTTACATGCACTCAGAATAGTGGCACAAAAATAACGCCAAAAACCAAAGTGGCTGTACTGTCTGACTGACTCCAAAGTCACAGGTGACTGATGACCCCTGCTGAAGCTTTAGCTTCTGACTGCTCTGTTAGTGTAACTCTGTCTCTCTTTATGAATCGTTTTGTCTCTTATACAGAAAAAGGAGTGATCCTGGAGATCCCTGCACTTCCTGTGATAACAGGAAGTGATGTCACTCTGCGTTGCAGACAAAGCAATGGTGACATGGTGGCAGCTTACTTCTTCTTCAGTGGACGTCTTCTTGGATCTGGATATAAAGAGCACACCATCTCCAATGTGCAGCAGTCTAATGAGGGGGTATACTGGTGTGCTACTGATCTGGCTGGACCATCTCCTAAAAGCTTCCTGAAGATCAGAGGTCGGTACACTGACATCATTTCATGTCATTGTGGTTATATAGTAC
Source organism: Neolamprologus brichardi (assembly GCF_056152115.1). Lineage (NCBI taxonomy): Eukaryota > Metazoa > Chordata > Actinopteri > Cichliformes > Cichlidae > Neolamprologus > Neolamprologus brichardi. Next base: position 2,077,561 of record NC_142106.1, read on the forward strand.
AAAAGTCACCTGTTTAACATCTTCCTAAACACTTTCCTTGACCTTGATGGAAAGCATCATGAGGTGTTGTCACGAAGAACTGAGGAAGAGTTGAATCATAATTTAAGACATTTCCCTAACAACAACCATCAGTTTGAAATCATTAGCAGTGTTTCTGAGCGTGCGGTGCCAAGTTTGGACCAAGTCATTTTACTTTGAGTGACAATACGATTTAATGAACTGAAATCACTCCCTCACCTCTCCTCCTACAGATCCTATAACTGCTTTCAGATCTTCTGTGGCTCCTCCTCATCTTGAAACCATGCGCTCCAGCTCCTCTCTTCCCTCTTCTTCTCATCCAACCAGCTCTTCCTCACTTGCTCCTCAACCTCCTCCTTCCTCTCTGTCTGTGTTCAGACTTCTCTTCCACCTGCTGGTCTTCTGTCCATACTTCATCACAACCGGTCTGCTGCTGTCTATTTACCTGGACCGGATCTCCGCCACACGCTCAGGTAGATATCTGCACACAGGTGCATCACTGTGAGCAAGGTGATGTGTTTCATTGTTTTTAGTTTTGCTTCATTGAGTTTATGTCATGGCTACTGGACGGACTCACGCGCAGACAGTTCTTTCTTTGAGAACAAAAGGAGATTTATTTACAACAGTGTTCACCTCAGTGCTATATATATGTACAGTGAGGTGGGAGTGGGGTCCAGGGCTCCAGGGAGAGAAGGGGAGGGGGGAATCCACACACACGCTTCCTCTTCAGCCGCACTCGCTCCAAAACTCCACACACGCTGCCACACCTGGGCAGGTCCCATGATTTGGTCCAGAGGAGGGATATCTACACACAAGAGTTAAAGTTAGTTCCACAGCAAAATACATACAGGGGATTCTTTTGATAATGCCGAGAACACGAACTCAGGAGGTTCAACGTTCCAGCGGTGAGCTGCTCTGTGCCACTGCCTTAAATAGCAGCTGGGGAAATCAGCCAGATCAACAGCAGGTGGACACAATCACACAGGTGCGTGGGCCAAGAGCGAGAGCCCGTAACGAGCTCCACCCAGGCAGAGAGGAGGAGGAGAGACAAAGAAAAAACGAACAACAACAACAAAACCTGTAGCCAGCGTGAGCCAACCAGAGAGACACGGGGACCGTGACAGTTTAGATACCTGTGTTCATGGTGTTTTGAGTTTACATTATCATAATTATTATTACTGGTGTAGGAGTAGTTCCTGGATTATTTTCTCAGTTTAGTCTTCATGCTTCTTACGTTTGGAACCTTTCAGAAGTAAAATTATCGTGGTTAGAGTTGTAGTTCATTTTCACTTTCTTGTTTTTCAGCTTTTACTTCGTGTTTGGTGTGTCTATGTCACTGTACTTTTGTTGTTGCTTTTTTTAATCTTTTCTGTTCTTGATTTAGTTTTGCTTCCCTTATCTCAGTGTCCCTGATTAGTTTCAGCTGTTGTTGTTTTCTGGTGTTTCCTGATTCGTCCTGATTGTGACTGTGTGTATGTACAGCAACAGTTTTCACTTGTCTTCTGTTTGAGTCTCTGTTAATATACTCTCCTGTTTACCCATCATTCATGTGTCTAATAAAAGCTGTTTTTTAATTAGTGTGTCTGCATCTGGATCCACTGATGATCAATCGGTAGGCAAAGGAAGTAAAACGTCTTCACACTTTCTTCATACTTATATCTAGATAAATAAACATCTTTGTGTGAGTGCTAAATGAAGCGAATCCAGGAAACCTAAAGGCACACTACTTATGTTAGACGTGTTTCATTGTACTGGTCACTGATGTTTTTACTCTGTCCACAGGAAACAGAGTTGTTGTTTCCATGGAGATGACCCCCCAGGGTGGGCATAATGAGGAGGCTGTTGATGTCACCACTAAGCATGACTTCTCTGAGTGATCCAAATTAACGTTTCCTGAAACATGTCAATCTTCTTAAATTCTGATGCAACTTTATGATACATGATCAGAGAGAGCGACCATCTCATCGGAAGCCTCAGCTTTTTGTTTATTAGAAGGAAAACGTAATTCTGGTTTCCTCTTGTTCACTTCCTGTGAAGCCCCTGAAGCTGTTTCATCAGAGCCTCACTAAGGCTGTTAATAACTTGTTATATGTACTTTATGTCTGTCATTAAAAGCTATAAATAAAGATATATTTCCCACATCCACAATATTAATAAAATAAATATGTATGAAACAATAGAAAAAATGGAGTGGGCCTTTCTGCTTTATGCAGCAACATTTTATGAGTATAACATAAGAACATGAGCAACACCGTCCATGTCTTCTTTAAAAAGCACAGAGACACTTTACAGACACGTGAAATTATAGTTTCATATGACCGAAAAATGCAATCAAATAAAAACACATTTTAAAAATCCTGATAAGCAGAATTAACTAATCAAAACAACCCACAACAGTGTGGACAGATTTAATGGAACTTTACTGAGCTACACATTCATCAGTCATGTTTATATGAATATAAAACCATTTATGGCTGAAACATAAATCATGGATGTATATCAAAAATAAAAATATTCTGAACATTTATCATTAATATAAAATGATGAACTGATAAACTGTTTGAGTCAACGTCCTGACAGTTTGCTGGTTATTATTTGGTAATTGTGTTTTATGACATGGATCTGTTAGCAACCCACCAGCTAGTTCTTATAAAACCATTAACAGCAAAACTTCATGTATAAATCAAACAAAGTACAAAGTAGTTTGTGAAAAGACAGTAGATGTGATACAGACGAAAACTCGCCTGACAGTAGAAATCACCACTTGGCAGAGGTTTGGCTTGTTCATGAGTCATTATGGCACAGTACTGGTTTGGTTTCCAGTGTCTAGAAACCCAACTCAGGGGTCACAGATAAACCATATGTAAGTTTTCTTATTTCATATTTCATTCATACACTACATTTTCAACTTAAAACATACATTTAAACTATTATACACAGAATACTATTTATAAAGTGCTTTGCAAACAAATGTCACCTGATCTTTGGTGTTTTTTTTTAACAGTTGGTTTGTGTTTTTGTGTCTCGTCTGAGCAGAATCCTGAACTGAGATCAGTAAATAAAGCTTGTTCCCTCTTATCCACTTCTCTGGTCAGTGTCTCAGTTTCACTATCGGTCAGTGTCACTTCTTCTTTGCTTCAGCATTAATAGTCATGTCTGATAACCTGCAGTACAAACACGAGCTGGAACTGTGAATGTGGAGAAAGATGGAAGTAGAAATCAGACTCATGCTCTGCAGGGTGGCCAGTGGGCGGGGCCCGTGTCCGAGCACATGGACTGGATGGAAGACCAAAAGCTTGCTTTTTCATAAAATAAATTCATGAAAATAAATGAAAATATTAAATACTGACAGAGTTCCTCTGATGTATACAACAAAGTCAACAGTTACTTTAAACTGCTTCACAAATGATTACAATCACACACAGTAACACCGTTTTAAAAATAATAAAAAATATGGCTCTTTCATGTCATAGTGTAAAGAAACAGGAGACACCTTTCCTCCAGGTGCAGACTTGATCAATGAACTCCCCTTACACTGGAACATGTTGCAGTCTGTGAGCAACACACTGACGGTCGACACATGTTCATTTGTTTTTACAAGCTGGAAAACTAGCCTTACCTCCTGTCTTATTCATAGCCTTTTCTTTTTTTCTTTAGGCCACGAGTAGTTGTCCAAGCATTTCACTGCATATCATACTGTGTATGACTGTGTATGTGACAAATAAAAATTTGAATTTGAATTTGAATTTGAATTTAGCTCCAAAGGGACATGAAGGGTACATCAAGTGGTCTCAAGTGGGTCATTGGAACCGCTTGAGACAAAAACAATATCCATGATGTCGCAGGAGAAAATTATGTTTTCTAAAAGTGGAACCAAAGAAGAATATTCAGGGAAAACTAAGTTGCCCTGATGTAGATCTTGTGGTACTCTGGAAGACAGAAGATGAACAGATGAGACGATCAGATGAGGATCATCCTGTTCCAAATGTGAGAGAGAACAATCAGTCGGACATACACAACGAACCAAACCCAGATCTGCATGTAATTTGAATCAAACATTTCTGAGAGGAACGGCTGTGGACGATGACTTACCTGCCAGCTCTCCTCAATTTAACATCAAGTTGTTTCATTAGCTGTGAGAGGAATAGATTCATAAATCCTGGTAAAGGGAATACAAAACAGACGGTCAGGGCAACCAAATGATCGACATCTGTAACATTGCTATTTCCAGTTTAACATGACAATCAGATAATGATTCACTTGATTCAATTTCGATATATAATAGAAATAAGACAAACTTGATCAATAAAAGGGGATTGAAAGATAGATGAGCAATGCTTTCAGTGTTCAGTTCTGATGTAAGTCGAGGCTTTACCAATTATTGGATTTAAACCTGCAGGATGTGCGCTGATGCGTTAAGACTACATTTTAAATGATCCAGCTTTAGTCTTTACATTTCACGTCAACTTTGCAACACATGACAAAGAGAAAGAGGGAGGAAGATAACTTTACACAGAGGAAGAAGGTCCATCAATTATGGATTGTCTCTTCTTTTGGAAACCTTGAAACAGCTCTGTAAAGCTTGCACCATGTTTTCCTGCAGAGGAAACAGACAACTGTGATTCAAAGTCTCAGTTAACTTAATAATAATAATACATTTTATTTGAAAGCACAGAACACTCAAAGACACTGTACACAGCAGAATAATAAAAAGCAAGATAAAAACAATCAGTTTACACAATCATAAAAGCATGAGACATAAAACAAATTTAAAATAGCAGAGTGGTTACACACATCACGTGGTTCTTAATGTGTCTTTAACCTCGGGTGTGATTCATCAAGAATATTTGAATCACTGGAATCAACCAGTGAAATTGAAGAAATCTATGAGAACCTTTCCTCATTTCAACACAAAAATAACACTAATAGATAATGTTTGAATATTGTTATATATATATATATATATATATATATATATAACTAACTATATATATATATATATATATATATATATATAGTTAGTTATATATATATATATATAACTAACTATATATATATATATATATATAGTTATAGTTTCAGAATAGGTGTATTATGTGAATCTCTTTCTGACCCATCTAACACTCAACATAAATGGACGCTTACTGTTTTCACAGCAGTTCCTCCACTAAAGTAGTAGAAGGTGGAGGAAGCTGCATTTACTGACCTCTGTGATGCATTTACTGACCTCTGAAAGTAAGCATCACTCCTTTCTGTCTAAGGATGTCTTCACCCTGGGAGACTGTGCACATGTAGAAACCACTGTGGGTGTTTTGGGGGTCTATCATGGTCAGACTGAGGTCTCCAGTCCTCAGTGGCTCTTCATTCATCTCTGTGCGACCTCTGTAATCCTGTCCCTGTTCTTCTAGCAGGTTTTGGCCGTGCTGATAGGTGTGGACTGTGACCTTGGAATCACCACGTCTCCACTCGATTGTGACATCATCGGGTAGATCAAGAGTGGTTTTAAAGGGCAGCAGCACAGACTTCTTCCCCTTTTTTACTTCAACTATTTCCACCTTGTAGTCTGATAAAATACAACATGAGCTGTAAATACAGACACAAGTTATACATTTACTGACCTCAGATAAGTTTACTGACCTCTGATAGTGAGTATCACTACTTTCTGTTTCAGGATGGCTCCATCGTTTTTGTAGACGGTGCAGGTGTAGACTCCACTGTCAGTAAGTTGAGGGTAATTCAGGGTCAGACTGAGGTCTCCGGTTCTCAGTAGCTCTTCATTCATCTAGTGCGGCCTTTGTAGCCCTGGTGTTGCTCTTCATGCTTGTTTTGGCTGTTCTCATAAACAAGGACCTTCACATCTTCAAGGTCTGAACGTCTCCACTCCACTCTGACGTCCTCAAGCAGCTCAGCTGTGGTTTTGAAGGGAAGCATAACACGCTTCACCCCCGGTGTCACCTCCACTGTCTGAAGCTCGTAGACTGAAGAAAGTAGAAACAAGTTGTACAGACACACATAAGCTATGTCCTGCATTTCATTTGTACAGTGTCAGATCCTAACAAAAGTATGTCTGAGGAAAATAACTCTACAAAACCAAAGAGAGAACCACTCTGATCAAAAAACACATGTGAGGTCAGTTCCTTGATCATTAATGTGCAAATTGTCTGACCTCAAACCCAATGTTTCCTTTAGTGGGCTGGTTTTAGTCATTATGCAAATGTACTGTTTATAAGATTGGGGAAAACTGCAGTCAGCTGACACTGGAGAAGTCACTTGGATGAGTGACAAATCATTTCTCCCACAAAACGCTACGTCCAGCTAAACAGAATCAACTTTTTCGGCACTCATTGTTTTGTTGACTGTGGCCTCCCCTCAATGAGTTTCATGATGTAGTCACCTGAAAGGATTTTAACGTCACAGGTGTGGCTGTCAGGGTTCATTTGTTGAATTTCTTGCCTTCTTAATTGGGTTGGGACCATCAGGTGTGAGTGCAGAAGTCAGGCTGGCCCTATTTGACAACAGTTAGAATTCTTTACAGCTAAGTAAAGAGAAATGAAAGTCCATGATTACTTTAAGAACTGAAGGTCAGTCAGTTAGGAAAAATACTAAAACTTTGAATGTGTCTCCAAGTGCAGTCACAAAAACCACCAAGTGCTACGATGAAACTGGCTCACATGAGGATCGCCCCAGTAATGGAAGACCAAGAGTCACGTCTGCTGCTGAGGATAAATTTATCTGAGTCACCAGCCTCAGAAATCACAATTTAGCATCACTTCAGATTAGAGCTCAGATAAATGCCACACAGAGTTCCAGTGGCAGACACATCTCTACATCAGCTGTTCAGAGGAGACTGTGTGAGTCAGGCCAAATAGCTGCTAAGAAACAATGACTAGACAAAAACTAGTCATTGGTCCTTTTGCTGAGTCAAAGACTCTGCAAAGTCTTTGACTTTATTTATTTTCTGCTGTATTTTACTTGCATCTATTTGAAAGACTGAGTGTAAACACACACAAAAAAAATATATTTTATGTGCTGGAATGTGCAGAAAATAGGTTTAAATGTTAAACTAATTTCTTCCAGTCAGAGAATGTTGCAGATAATTAAATTTTTGCTTGATGCATAAAGTTAAAAGATTAAAACTAATAAAACAAGTTTTAAAAAGAGACTTTTCCATTTGATTACATTTTGTATGATGGATTATGTAGAAAAAGTAGAATTGGGCTGAAAGATCTATCACTTTATCACCTGTTCAGGTTGTAAATCGTGTTTTTAAAAAGTAACTAAGTAACTAAGTAATTAATTACTTTTGAAAATAAGTAATCAGTAAAGTAACGGGATTACTTTTTGGGGGAAGTAATCAGTAATTAGTTACTGATTACACTGGTGGCCACTACCAGCTCCACCACCATCATTAAGTTGGCTGACGACACCGTCGTGGTGGGCCTGATCTCTGACAACAACGAGACGGCCTACCTGAAGGAGATTAGGAATCTGGAGAACTGGTGCCAGAGGAACAACCTCCTTCTAAACGTCAGTAAGACAAAGGAGTTGATAGTGGACTTCAGCACTAAGCAGGAGAGGAACTACCAGACCCCTGTCATCAACGAGTGCCCAGTGGAGAGAGTGGACAGCTTCAAATACCTCGGTGTTCACATCACACAGGACCTGTCATGGTCCTATCACATCAACACCGTGGTGAAAAAGGCCCGACAGCGTCTCTACCACCTCAGACGCTTGAGATTCTTCCGACTGCCCTCCAAGGTGCTCAGGAACTTTTACTCCTGCACCATAGAGAGCATCCTGACGGGAAACAACCTGGTTCGGGAACAGCACCCTGCAGGACAGACAAGCTCTACAGAGGGTCGTGCGATCAGCTGAGCGCACCATCCGCTCAGAGCTCCCTGACCTGCACTCAGTCTACAGCAGGCGGTGCTGGACCAAGGCCAGGAAGATCGTGAAGGACCTCAGCCATCCCAACAACGGACTGTTCTCTCTGTCAGGAAAGCGATTCCGCTCCCTGAAGACCAACACAGAGAGACTGAGGAGGAGCTTCTTCCCGCAGGCAATACGGTCTCTCAATCACAGCACCACATAGAACTGACCCACACATATGGTTTTTACACACACACTGGACATTCTGGACATTTGTTTACACTAGTGGCCGCTGCACAACTACACTGCGTGGACATCTAATCAAATCACTTGCTCAGTCACTTAAAGTCACATAAATAAATCACTTCTAAGCATATTTGCACTTCACAAGGCACTTAAATATGTGGATTGCACAACCCTGGACATTACATTTCTTTCATTACCATTTATTACTCGTACAGCTGCTCTTATTGTTCTATATTTCTTCATATCTCGCCTCTGTCAGTGCGCCCCAGGGTGGCTGTGGCTACAATGTAGCTTGCCATCACCAGTGTGTGAATGGGTGGATGACTGGATATGTAAAGCGCTTTGGAGTCCTTAGGGACTAGTAGGGTGCTATATAAATACAGGCCATTTACCATTTACCATATATTCTTATATATTTTCTATATTGTGTATTTTGTGTATTGTGTATTTTGTTGTACAGTTATTTTATGTCTGTGAAGGTTCTCAGTCATCCAGGTCATCGTAGTCAAAGGAGCTTGCAAAGAAAAGCGTCTGGACTTCTTTAAGTTACTTGAAGACGTTTCACCTTCATCCGAGAGGCTTCTTCAGTTCTAAGGTCAAATGGTGGAGAGTCCCAGATATAAACCTAGTGGGAGTTTCCCCCCACAGAGGGACAAAAGGACCCCCTGATGATCCTCTAATCGCCTGAGCCAAGGTGTGGAACTGGGTTTGGGTCCCAATCAGCCAGAGTTTCGGGTGAGTTCATTGTGAAACCTGGCCCCACCTTATCATGCGAATTCCTGAGGTCAGATGGCCCAGGATGTGAGTGGGCGTTAAGGCGTCTGGGAAGGGATCTCAAAACTGGATTATAGATGGCAGAGAGTTGGTGTCGTAAACCACCGCCTCTGTTCAAAGATGGTCGCTCACAGTGGACATAGATGCTTCTTTCACTCCTCTTTCAAACCATCTGTCCTCTCTGTCCAAAATGTGAACATTGGCATCCTCGAAAGAGTGACCTTTGACCTTAAGATGCAGATGGAAAGCTGAGTCTTGTCCTGTGGAGGTGGCTCTTCTGTGTTGTGCCATGCGCTTGTGAAGTGGCTGTTTGGTCTTTCCAATGTAGAGGTAGAGGTGTGCGCTGTGCACATTGAAGAGAATGGCAACCTCAACATCGAAGTTCACCGGAAGCCCACACACACGGACCAGTACCTCCTGTTTGACTCCCATCACCCTCTGGAACACAAACTTGGAGTAATTAGGACTCTACACCACCGGGCAGAACATGTTCCCTCTAAGCCTGAAGGGAAAAAGAAGGAACACACACATGTAAAGGAAGCACTCAAAACGTGCGGCTATCCTAAATGGGCGTTCTTAAAGTCAGCAAAGAGGCACAGAAAAGAAGATCAGACACCAGCGAGGGAGGATAAGAAGGACAGGCGCAACAACATTGTCATCCCCTATGTAGCCGGTGTATCAGAGAAACTCAGGAGGGTTTTCTCCAAGCATGACATCCCGGTGTACTTCAGACCCAGCAACACGCTCAGACAAAAACTGGTTCACCCGAAAGACAAAACGCCAAAACACAGACTTAACAATGTGGTGTTTGCTGTACAGCAGCGAGGAATGCCCAGACCTCTACATCAGAGAGACCAAACAGCCACTTCACAAGCACATGGCACAACATCTTTTCCCGCCTTTGTTCTTTTATTCCCATTGATTTTTCATACCAGACCAAAAGGAGGTTAAAATTCTTTTAAGCTTTTTGTTTGTAATTAATGACATATGATAAAACACGAAAAACAGTTGAAAATGTTGCCTTCTTTTAAAAAAAATGCCATTTACAGAGAGCTGGGGAATGTCTGCAATCACAGCATTGTAAGATGGTGAAAGATCAATGTTTCTTGCTTCAATCCTCAACCCATTGGTAGGCAGCTCTAAAGACCATTGTGGCGTTCGACCCGATAAACACACGCGGGGCGCTTATTTTGACAGCACAAAGTTTTTATTCAGAGACGTGGGTTTTGTTTGCAGTCACTCCCGCTCTCTGCAACTGTCACGTCCGCTCCCCTCCGACTGTCACTGCCAACATAAGAAAACACACAATCAAGGTCGGGACTCAGCACACCTGTCAACCCCGCCCCTGCGCCGCCCCGGGAGCTCACTGTGTCACCCCTCCTCTGCAGCTGGCCAGAGACCACACCCACGCCACACATCCCCACCGCCCGACTGAGGCCGGGGCCCATCCGGCCGAACCTACTCCCCCCCCCGCGAGCGGGAGAGGAAATCGGCCACGACCATCTGTGCACCCGGCCTATGGATCACCTTGAATTTAAAGGGCTGCATAGCCAGATACCACCGAGTGATCCTGGCGTTGGCATCCTTCATGCGGTGGAGCCACTGCAGCGGGGCGTGGTCTGAGCAGAGGGTGAACGGGCGGCCCAGGAGGTAGTAGCGAAGGGAGTCGACCGCCCACCGGATCGCCAGGCACTCCTTCTCCACGGTGCTATATCGCGACTCGCGGTCCGTCAGCTTGCGGCTGATGTAGACGACCGGCCGGTCAACTCCCCCCACCTGCTGGGACAAAACGGCCCCCAGCCCTCTGTTCGAGGCGTCAGTCTGCAGACAAAAAGGGAGGGAGAAATTAGGTGTGAACAGCAGCGGCTCTCCACAGAGAGCCCGCTTCGCCTGCACAAACGCCGCCTGGCACCGCTCCGTCCACTGGACCAGATCCAGGGCACCCTTGCGGGTGAGATCAGTCAGGGGGCTGGTCAAGTCCGCGAACCCTGGTACGAACCGCCGGTAATAGCCGGCCAGCCCCAGAAACCGTCTCACCTCTTTTTTCGTCTTGGGCCGCGGGCAGGATGCGATCGCCGCCGTCTTGTCCACTTGAGGTCGCACCTGCCCGCCCCCCAAGTGGTACCCCAAATACTGTACCTCCCTCCGTCCAACCGCACACTTCTTCGGGTTGGCCGTGAGCCCCGCCTGCCTCAGGGACTCCAGCACCTCGGCCACACGCCGCACATGCTCCGCCCATGTGTCACTATAAATGATGACGTCGTCTAAATAGGCGGCAGCATAGGCAGCGTGGGGCCGCAGCACCCGGTCCATAAGGCGCTGAAAAGTGGCAGGGGCTCCGAACAAGCCGAACGGAAGCGCAACGAATTGGTACAACCCGTACGGAGTGGAGAAGGCCGTCTTTTCCTTGGACTCTGCAGACAAGGGAATCTGCCAGTAGCCCTTGGTTAAATCCAGTGTCGTGAAAAAGCGAGCAGTGCCCAACCGGTCCAGGAGCTCGTCGACCCGGGGCATGGGATAAGCATCAAAACGTGACACCTCATTCACTCTGCGATAATCGACACAGAACCGTATAGACCCATCCTTCTTCACCACAAGAACGATGGGGCTACACCAAGCACTGTGCGATTCTTCTATTACCCCCAGCCTCAGCATTTCCTTCAATTCCCGGAAAACAATTTGCCTCTTATGTTCCGGCAGCCGGTAGGGCCGTGAACGCACCGTCACGCCGGGCTGTGTCTCAAAATGGTGCACTATGAGAGAAGTACGGCCGGGCAAGGGGGAGAACACGTCGGCAAAGCGCTGTTGCAATGCGGCAACATCCGCTCTCTGGGCCTGTGTGAGATGGTCACTACAACGGAGGGAGGCGGGGACGTTGGATTTTGGCGCCTCCGGCCCCAACTCATCCCTCTCTCTTGCCAGGCTCACCAGAGAAGCGGTCTCCGCCTCCCTCCAGGCTTTGAGGAGGTTGAGGTGGTAAATCTGCGTGGCTCCGCCCCTGTCCGACCGTACCACCTCATAATCAACGTCCCCCACTCGCCGTGTGACCACGAAGGGTCCTTGCCACTTGGCGAGTAATTTAGAGCTGGAAGAAGGAAGTAACACAAGCACTTTATCTCCCGGTGAAAATTGCCTAAGTCTCGCCCCTCTGTTGTACAGGCGTTGCTGCCGCTGCTGGGCCTGGAGCAGATTCTCCCGTGAGAGTCTCCCCAGTGTGTGCAGCTTTGCTCGCAGGTCCAGCACGTACTGAATGTCACTTCTCGCAGGGCTCGGACCCTCCTCCCAGTTTTCTTTAATTAGGTCGAGCACCCCCCGCGGCTTTCTGCCGTACAACAGCTCAAAGGGAGAAAATCCCGTGGAGGCCTGGGGCACCTCCCGCACTGCAAACAACAGAGGGTCTAACCAGCGATCCCAATTGCGTTCATCCTCGCGAATGAACTTACGAATCATGGATTTCAAGGTCTTATTCAGCCTCTCCACCAGCCCGTCAGTCTGAGGGTGGTAGACGCTAGTCCGAATAGATTTGATACCCAGTAATTTGTACAGTTCCCGCAATGTGCGCGACATGAACGACGTGCCCTGGTCAGTCAGTATTTCATTCGGAATACCGACTCGGGAGATGACCTGAAACAGTGCCTGTGCCACGCTCTTCGCTGAAATTGTGCGCAGCGGCACTGCTTCCGGGTATCGCGTTGCGTAGTCCACCAGGACCAGCACAAAGCGATAGCCGCGTGCACTCCGGTGAAATGGCCCGATGAGATCCATACCAATACGCTCAAACGGGATCTCCATCAGTGGCAATGGGCGCAGCGGCGCCTTAGGTACGGCCGGCTGGTTAACCAGCTGGCATTCTGGGCACGACGCACACCAGCGGCGCACGTCGGCCCAAATGCCCGGCCAATAGAATCGGGCCATTATGCGCTCCAGAGTTTTCTCACCACCCAAATGCCCTGCCATGGGGTTCGAATGAGCCGCCTGGAAAACAGTTTCCCGGCGGCTTTGCGGCACCAACAACTGTGTGCGAATCTCCTCAGTGTGAGTGTCGCGGCTCACTCGGTAAAGCCGATCGTTCCGCAATAGGAAATGAGGGTAAGTTCGCGCAGCGTCAGGGTGCACCAAGCGACCATCAATATCTATCACTTGGTCATAGGCTGAGCGTAGGGTGTCGTCCCGAGACTGCTCTAGTGGAAAATCTTCCGTGGGGTGCACAACGGGAGGCAGCGGGGCTTCCGTGGAAGTCTCCGCCACCTCCTCCCCCCCAGAGTCAGTGTCGGTCGACCCCGCGTCACCGCTGAGCGCCGCGCAAACGTTACATGAATTGACAGACCGCGATCGCATCCCCGCGTACTGCCCCAGTAAGCTGTGGAACCCCGGCCAATTCGTACCCAAAATAAGGGGATGCGACAGGCGCGGGCTAACCGCCGCCTTCACTCTATGCGTTTTGCCCCTGAATTTCAGCAACAGTGACACTACCGGGTACTTGTGAATATCCCCGTGCACACATTTAACCTCCACCCAGTTAGCCTCCAACAATGCCCCGGGGCGAACCAAACTTTGGTGGACCAGGGTCTGCGTGCAGCCCGTGTCCATCAAAGCATGGCGAATACCCCCTTGACACCTTACCGGCACGCGGTACGTCCCTCCCGGACCGGGGGCGGGCGCTGGAGCGCCGGCAACACGGAACACCTGCCCCACCTCCATGAGCAGACATTCTCGGCGCAGGTGCCCCGGCCGCCCACACTTCCAGCAGTCCGGCCCCGGCGTCTGTGCGGCTCCCCGTGGCTCCGGGGCAACCTCGGCGGCCGCGGGGGTTCCGGCGGGAAGCAGCGGTCGGAACGGGTTCCTGGGGCTCCACCCCGCTGCCTGCTCCGTTCCCGCAGGGCCGCCGTTCCTCTGCTGTGACGCTGCCGCCGGAGGCCTGGGCGGCGGAACACGGGCGCTCCGCCGCGGCTCCTCGCGGCTGGGTGCCGGGTTGGCCGCCAGATGGTCCTCCGCCAGCGTAACCGCCGCCGTCAAATCCGCCGGGCGGTGGCAGCGGACCCAACGGGCCGTAGCCTCGGGCAGGCCCCCCACGAACTGCTCGAGGACGATCATATTTAGCATCCGGGCCTCCCCAGCCGAGGGGCCCGGTCGCAACCACCTCGCCGCCGCATCCTCCAGCTGTCGAGCCCATGCGAACGGCCGCTCCCCTCCCGTCATCCTGCTGGCCCGGAATTGACGGCGGTAATCCTCCGGGGAGAGACCCAACCGATCCAGCACCGCCCGGCACACATCCTCAAACACCCCCCGCGAGCCGGGGGGCAGGCCCAGCGCCGCCGTCTGGGCCTCGCCAGACAGAAGCGGCAGCAGCCGGGCGGCCCATTCCTCCTCCGGCCAGCGACAGGCCACCGCCGTGGCCTGGAAAGCCTCGACGAAGACCAGCGGGTCCTCCCCATCCCTCATCCGGTGCAGCGTCACCGACAGAGGAGGAGCGGGCGCCGGCGCGGCCGCATTCCCCAGCTGCTGCCCCAGAGCCGCGGCCTGCTGCTCCGACTGCAGGCGAAGCAACGCCAATTGCTGGTCCTGCGCGGCCGCCTGACGAGCCGCCATCGCCGCCATGTCCAACATCATCTGGCCCAAGATCTGCAGCGGCTGGGCGGGCGGCTGGGCGGGCGGCGCCGCCACCGGGGGAGCCGGGGGAGCCGGCAGGGGACCGGACATCGCGCCAGGGTTTCGGCACCAGTGTGGCGTTCGACCCGATAAACACACGCGGGGCGCTTATTTTGACAGCACAAAGTTTTTATTCAGAGACGTGGGTTTTGTTTGCAGTCACTCCCGCTCTCTGCAACTGTCACGTCCGCTCCCCTCCGACTGTCACTGCCAACATAAGAAAACACACAATCAAGGTCGGGACTCAGCACACCTGTCAACCCCGCCCCTGCGCCGCCCCGGGAGCTCACTGTGTCACCCCTCCTCTGCAGCTGGCCAGAGACCACACCCACGCCACAACCATATATTTTTAATACTGGCTGAGATTCAATATGAAAAAGACCTGCCAAAGATGGATCTTTTTCATATTGCATCTCAGCCAACTCTAGATAGGACACCTCTAGATTTCTTGTAAAGACCACAGATTCATGTTTTTCATACAGTCAATGAAGTCTAGAGAATTGACAAAAGGAATTGACAACATACCACAGCCTCTGTGATGTCTTTACTGACCTCTGACACTGAGCACCACCACTTTCTGTTTCAGGACTTTTCCATGCGTGCAGACAGTACAGGTGTAGACTCCACTGTCAGTTAGTTGGAGGTCTTTCAGGGTCAGACTGAGGTCTCCGATTCTCAGTGCCTCTTTGTTCATCTCTGGGAGCTTCTCGGGGAGCTCATATTTTTACCCTCTATGCTTTCAATACTCCACTTTTTACATTTGAAACAAGCTCATTATCTCACGTCACTGCACACCTTCCCTGATTAACTTGACCTCAGACTCAATGTAAAGTCCCCACACATGACACGAGTCATGTTTATTTCCTTAAAAGCAGCTCATTCAGCATATGCGCTTCTCTGTCTGCTGTTAGACAAATCCTCACACACACATTTTCTGCTAATTGGCAAAAAAATTATTGCCAGTATTCAAATTGCTGTAAATGACTTGTTGGTCTATAATCTGTCATAAATGATATAGAGTCATTTTAAGCCTGAACATTCCTGCCACGGGGTAAAAATCCTTTTCAGTCCAGCTAAAAACACACACGGAAACCTCTTCCTGGCACACCAGCATCATCCCCTACTTTGACAGTAAAATCAGTGAAATGCAAACGTTTGATCACTGCAGATTGTGTGGGAGCATTCCTGGTCAGAGCTCAGGGATTATGGTGTATTAATGACGTAAAGCTGAGAAGACGCAGAAGCAACGCAAATGTCAACCATTTGTGTTGCTTCTGTTTGAAAGACATTAATAAAAGTTCCTACAGGTCACCCGAGATCAGCCGACCGCTTGCTTTACTGTGAAAAGGTTGTGAAACATATTAATCATGCTCTTAAAAGTAAAAAAAAAAAACTGGGTTAACATATAAGAGTTAAAATAAACTCTGCATTCAGTCGGAGACAAAACTTCATTTGTAAAATACAAAACTACTTGTAAAACCTGGAGAGTAACAGACTAAGCTGTGACTGGGTGTGGCTCACCCAGCATTCTGTTATTCACTTATTTGAAGCAGGGACCGGTAACTACTGAAAACATCCCCCTGTGGCTGACGGCAGCCCAACTATAGACGGGTTCAAAGTTCTTACTGTGCACGAGCAGCAGGAAGGACACGAGGCTCTTCATCCTGCTGTGACAGAAACTATAACCAACTCTGCTCCACCCGACACCCAAAAACTCACACGGCTCTAACTTTCCAGCTGTAACAAGAAAGTTTTACTTTCGGTTTCAACCTTCAAAGTAAAAGCTCATAGAGACGTATTCAGAGACTTCCTTATTCCATCAGAGGGAAAAGTGCTGCAGTCAGTGACAGCAGGAGCTCAGTAAAAGCTCTATTTTTATTCTCTCTATCATTCTTTTTTTAAAATCGCTCTGTGTCGTAGTTTGTAGTGTAAAGTGTTCGTAGTTTGTAAAGCTCTGCTCTGTAATCGTAGTTTATTGCGATGAACTTTGTGATGCTTGTCTCCAAAGGTGCTGTAGAAATAAACTTCATCTAAGGGTACTAATGAATAAACCTGAACCTGAAAATATGAAGTAAAAGTGTAATTTTCTAATTAATTCACAAAAAGAAAAAAAAAACTGCTGTTAAGTCTTATTCAGACTTGTGCTCAACATCTACTAGTAACTTCTGTTGTAACAGGAAGCTGTCATGTTCCTGCGTCATTTGAGCCAGTGTTTTGAATTTTCTTGTGTCATTTTGTATTATTACTTATGTTTTAGGTCCACTTTGTCATAACCTAGATTAGTCTGTTTAGATTTGTTTATTAGATTTCCCCGTGTTGTTGCCCTCTGTCTCCCTCTTTGTGTCTGTGTTTATATAGCTGTGTGGGTTCTGGTGCCTTGTTTCCCTGCTTGTGTTTTATTCCATCATGTTTCCCCAGCCCACAATGTCTGCTCTCTCTCTGCATCCTGTTACGGGATGATATGACCTGGCCAGTTCACCAGTCTAAATCAGTGGAAATCACTGCAAACATTTTAATGTTGAAAATTATTAATTCATGCATTCATTCATTTACAGAGTGGCTTTGATCATTCTGAGTGAAACACCTCAAAACTGTTGTTCTGTGCTCTTCTTCGTATATGTCCGACAATATTTTCACGGACCGGTGTTGTGGATAAATACAACAACATAAAACCAGTACCAGTAACAAAAAAAAGAGAGGACTTATTCATAACACACGGACCCAGGGAAACCGAGTTAATGCTAAAAACATTTAAAAATGTAACAATAAAGGCCCTGAAAACCATAAATTTCACACCTCAACTCTCGTGGCCTGGTACCAAACGTCTCACGGACCACGGGTGGGCTGGGGGTTGGGGGCCGGTGCTGTAAAACACACGTGACACACAGATCAGCTGAGTGTTCCTGTGCACTCAGGAACCCTGATCCTCTCCTGTTCAATTCGATTTTATTTATACAGCACTAAATCACAACAACAGTCACCTCGAGGTAAGGTAGAACCTACAATAATACATACAGAGAATCTTATGACTCGCTATCAGCAAGTGCTTTGGTGACAGTGGGAAGGAAAAACTCCCATTTAACAGGAAGAGCTTTTAAGCAGAACCAGACTCAGGTCCACCCGGGGTGATGGAGATGTCATATGTTGTTGTCCAGGCGAGATCCTGATTGGCGGTGGGAGCTGTGCATCTCTGATCTTCCTCTCCTCATCCTTTGAGATGTCCAACTTTTGGGTCGCCCTCCCTTCCTGCTTCATTTTTTGGATTTGCACTGACTTAAGATTTGGGACCACATTTCCACTTGCCCTTACACTTGTAAGCTCAGGTGGTTAAAGTTCACAGCTAAAATAAAACAAATTGAACTGATCCAGCAGAACATTTTGTGTTTAATGTTAGTGAGCACAGAAGCTGTCTCTAGCTCCCCCTACAAGCTCAAACAGAACATGTAATGTCAGGTTGAGGTGATTATTTTGCTGATGGTGTTTGATTTCAGGAGTTGTTGTCAAGGTTACCTGTCAACCCATCAGATTTCTTCTTTTTTTTTAAAGACCACCTGACTATAACTGACCTGAGCACACCCTGGGGGAAATATGAGGGAATAATATCAGGTAGTTGTGAAGGTGAACACTGAATCACCACCATCACCATCAGTTTTTGCTCATGTCTACCTGACGGGTAAGACCTTACATCCAAGTGGGCATTCAATGTATCAGCAGTATGTTTGTCTGGACACACACACACACACACACACACACACACTGTGAGAAATTGTGTGTTGACTGAAACTATAAAGGATGGTGTGTGTGTGGGTTGTTTTGGTCTTGGTGTTGTTTAGTGTTTTGGTGACACACACCTGTCCTGTGTGAAAGAGACATCAGCATAGGTGACATCTGAAAGAGGAGATGAGTCACTCCTTCCTGATAAATGAAGCAGGAAACAAAAACACATTCTAGTGAATAAAGTCCTTATTATCTAAGTGACCTTATAGTACCATATCACCCTATTAGAGCACTTCAAATCCTTCCTTATTTACACTGCAGTTATACAGGAGATCTGGGCTCCAGGTTCTGCTCAAGGTTTCATCCTGTTAATTATGATGATGATGCTAATGATGAAAATGATTATTATGATTTTTTTTTTTATTGGGAGGCCAGTCAGTAACACATGCCTGTAAAATATGTTGGTTGGATGAGGTTATGTTTAATTTAATGCTTTCATGCTGAGCTGACCAAGCATCAAACACAAAGAGTAGCAGCATAAACACCATATCCTGTCACAGCCACAGGGACATATAAGGTATGTAGACCACAGGATATGAAGTTTACACATGGGCTGCTTCCTGTTGACAGAGATGAGAGCTCATAAACTTTCACATTGTAAAGTATGTCAGAAGCAGATGAAACCACACAGGTCTTACTTGTTTAAACTCTAATGCAAAATATATTCTAGTGCCCAGAGTGGACATTAACACTCAGCTAAAGATTAATTAAATAATCACTTAATTCTTAAAGTACAAGAGCAAGTAAACTAAACAGTACTCTGGTCCTGCACTGGTTTAAACTCTAACAACTTAACAGAGTGAACCCTTTTATAGGCCTGGGCACTGATCATGACGGTAGAGCAGAAACAGCTGTCACATCATTATTATTATTATTATTATTATTATTATTATTATTATTATTATTATTATTATTATTATTATTATCATCACAAAGCATCTGAAGCACTGTTAAAATGGTTTCCCACTGCCTTTCAGAGGACGGTTTAGGAATGTGACACTGCTGCACTCTTGTAGACTCTCTTATATAATCCACACTGATCTGACTGCAAACTGTTAAATCTAAAAGACTTTATACCTTTTAATTTCCTATAGAGGAGCAGAGCTCCAAGCAGAACTAGAACCAGAAGAATCACAGAAACCAGACCGGCTATCATGGCAACGATGGAGGAGGAGGAGGAAAGAGGAGGAGATGCTGTCCCAGTACACGGACATGCAGAAGTATCGGGAGAGTTAACAGGAGAGGTGCAGGCTGTGGTGAGGATGAAGATGATTCAGTCAGTTCATTATCAGGTCAGCCGGTGAGCGCTTGTCATTAAAACAAAAGTGATGTCAGTGTTCTGACCTCTGACCCGCAGAAAGCTCTGATGAGATTCTCCAAATGTGTCAGTAGAACATGAGTAGAGACCTTCATCAGACTGCTGGACATTTGTGATGATGAGCTCCAATTTCGATTCAGACCCAACATGACTTCCATTAATGAAGAAATAAGCTCTGACTGTGCCACCATTCCTCTGTCTGCAACGCAAGGTCATGTTACTTCCTGTCCTCACAGGAAGTGCAGGAATCTCCAGGATCACATGTTTATCTAACCAACAGAAACACAAACAGAGCATGACACAATGTCTTTGGAAAAACAGGAATTTTACATCCAACCTCTGGAAACATCTGCACAGAGACACAGCTGGAACATCTGGCTGTCTGTACCTGAAACACTGATGGACACTTCATCGCTCTGCTGTCCAGATGAGTTCTCACAGAAGTAATTTCCCCCTGAGGAGACGGAGCGATCCAGAACACAGGAGGAACCATGAAGCCTCCCAAAGCCTGCAGCTGCTCCACAGTCCTCAGTGAGTCCTCCTCTGCTCCTCTTCACTGTCCATCCATCAGCTGTCTGTCCATCATCAACACAGCTCAGAGACACTGAAGAAAATCCACTGAAGACCTGCTGAAGGTTTGGACTGACAGACAGAGACACTGGAGGACACACACACACACACACACACACAAACGCACAGGGTAAATGTATTTGTGTTCTTGTTGGAGTCTCACTGATTGATTTCATTTCATCGACTCACCTGCAGAAACAGTCAGTGCAGACAGCAGCAGCACACACACACCTGTAACAGGAGGACAGAGGTCAGCAAAGGTCAGAGATCACTGTGTGGGAATTACTACAGTTCCTGAGAATATAGCCTCATCAAATACAGTGAACTAACATCAAAAATGTATAATAGTGAAACTGCTCCATTCACTAACCGTCTGAAAGTTGTTAGAAGCTGCTAAATTAAACTGGATGCAAAACTGATACATTACTGCTGGAAAGAGAGACTGAACGCCTCCACCTCAAAGCAGGCTGCACCAGTCTTTTGGTGCCTTGTGGACACAGAGAACTATAAAGGTAATGATTTTTTGGGGTCTGCTATTTTTGGGTCAACTTATTTCTGTGAATCAGCCTTTATCCCAAACCTAGTGAAGGTTTACTCATGTTTACCACTGGGTGGCTGTAGCTCAGGAGGTAGAGCAGGCGACCTACTCATCAGAAGGTTAGTGGTTTCACCCCTGGTTCTTCCAGGCTGTCATGAGTGTGTCTGAATGTGGTTAGGGAAGCACTCAGTTTAGAGAAAGTGTGTCAATGTGGCATGTTGTATAGAGCACTTTGAGTAATCTGGGAGAGTAGAAAAGTGCTATATAAGAATCAGTCCATTCACTGTCTGAACAGAGTTTTGTCATGTTTCTTTTGCATTATAATGTTCTGGCACATTAAGGTGATTAAGATACACATTAGGCTGACATCTGGGGCCAGAATCAACTGGCTTTGTGCTGGCCCATGTGTGGGCCACCTCTGGCAAACCAGATCTGGGCCGTTGAAGGGCCGTCATTCTTTGCAGTATGTGGGCCATGTGTAAGCACATTGTGTGGGCCAATTCGGGGCCATACCAATTTTGCCATTTGGGCAGATTCAGATTTATGGCACAACATAGATGGGACAAGACCCGGCTGTCTAGCTGCATCTAAGGGGCAAAGGTCACTGTGTGAGGATGCCAAAGTTCACATTTTGGACAGAGAAGACAGATAGTTTGAAAGAGGAGTGGAAAAAAGCCACAGCAACTGTCTGCTATTTATAATCCAGTGTTGAGATCCTTTCCCAGAAGCCTTAATGCCCACTCACATCCTGGGCCATCTGACCTCAGGAAATCACATGACAGGGTGGAGCCAGGTTTCACAATGAATTCACGTGAAATCTTGGCTGATCGTGACCTACACCCATTTTCACACCTTGGTTTATGTGATTAGGTAGAGGATCAACAGGGGTCTTGTGCCCCAGTTGAGGGGACACTCCCCTTAAATCTGGGACTCTCCACCATTTGACCCTAAAACTGAAGAAGCTTCTGGATGAAACCTCTTCAAGAAACTTAAAGAAGTCTAGATGCTTTTCTTTCCAAGCTCCTTAGAATGAATGAATGATGCAAACCTCAATGAGATGAAGCAATACTATAAAGCATAGTGGGCCTAAATTTCTCTACAGTGATGTGATAGACTGATAAAATCACACAGGAAACCATTACTACTGCTACAGGAGGGTCTGCAAGCTACTTAGTTATGGGGGTGGACTCATCTGAAAACTCTCTTTTTCATATTACTGTATATATTTATAGCTAATGCAAATCATGTATTCAAAAAATAAATGTACATCTGGACCAAGCACAGTGTGCAAATGAATGTTTCTCTCATGGTGAAATGGATGAGACACACTTCCTGAAGAAGAGAGCCAGTGCCACCATGAGTTATTACAGAACCACAAAAATGTTACGGTCGGCTTAAACCACACCAAGAACATGTTCAACTGCAAGTTGGCACACACACACACACTTTAGCTGACTGACTGAACAGCTTTAATCCAGTGTGTTTCGAGTTAGTCTCAGCTGATCTTGCAGTGTGCCTGAGCTGCTGTGAGAAGTGTTCTCTGCTGGAAACGTGTTTCCTCTGCTAGGCTGTGTTAGAGCCAGTGTTGGGGAGTAACGGAATACATGTACCGGCGTTACATATTTAAAATACAAAATATGAGTAACTGTATTCTGTTACAGTTACCGTTTAAAAAGGTGGTATTTAGAATACAGTTACTTTGTTGAAATAAATGGATTACACATCGTTCTTTTCCTGTTTCATATGTTAGGCTGTCCCCTCTCTATTTTTGGTAATTTCACGCCGGTGGAAACTCAAACAAAACACGCATTAAGAGGCTCTAATGCCTGCGTCTCAATCTCACGGCCCATGTCACCTCTACTTGCGGCCTGCATAAATGATGTGAAGAAATATTTGTAAAAATTATTATTCAAAAAATTATATGGAAGCAATTGAGAGAGTGTTACAGGTATATCATGTATGAAGCATGTAAATATAAAAATAACCATGCAGCCAAAGAGAGCCTGACGAGCCCAGCTGTAAGTAAGCTATTAAGACTCGACTGTACACCGTGTTCGTGTTTTCCTCCAAAAACAATAAGTTCTGTTGCAGCAGCCTTTCAACGCCTCTCTCTGTCTCTGCTAGCAAAGTTGACCCAGACAACAAAGTAAAGCTAGTTTTCGGCCACGAGCCGACACAGAACCCACCGTATTAGCCAGAGGTCCCTTTACTACGGTTCGGAGCCGCAGACCTGCCGCTGAATAGTTTTCTATACAAGATCGCTGCAAAAAGTGCAGCCTTACCTAATGTCCACCCAACTGTTACTCATTTATATTAAGATATAAAAATCTAGTTTGTATTGGTATGGCGAGTAGCCTTCAGTTATAGTAATATATTAAGTAATCCAGAGTATTCAGAATACTGTCATTGAGTAATGTATTCTGAATACGTTACAAAATACATTTTGGGGCATGTATTCTGTAATCTGTAGTGGAATACATTTTAAAAATAACCTTCCCAACACTGGTTAGAGCTGAGAGTAGGAAGTGTGTGATGGACTCACCGAGGAGCAGACAGACACAGGCAGTCTTCATGCTGTCTGGATGACGACCGACTGAAGTGCGACAGAACAAGGACTTCAGCAACAGCACCGTCACTTCCCTGTTCACACCTCCAGCGTCACTGACCAAACCTGCTGCTGTGACAGATGTTTAAAGTCATGTATGCTTTAAAGCAGCTGAGATGTCGTTTGAGTTTCTGTAAGAGATTTAACACAAAGTGCAGCTACACTGTTTCCCTTTATTATCTAGTTTTAATATGTTTGTGTGGGTTGGGGTAAAATTTTGCTGCCCCACATAACCTTATGATGCCATTTATTTAATGTCATTGTGTCATTAGGCTTAATTAGGTCATTTACATTGTTATGCAAGATGGTGCTAATGCTTTGAGTTCCTTGACAATTAAACGGATTCACTGTCTCAATCGTGACATCAGCTTTGTGTTTGACGTGTAAGAGTTTAACTTCAGGGATGAATTATTGAATCCTGTTAAGCCCCACGCCCCTGGTACCGGGGGCAAAAGGGGGACATCACGTTCAATCAGTTATAACACGGGTCAGAAATATAAGTTCCACAGAAACCTCTGAATCTCAGCTAAAAGCTCATAGAAACCATTATCTGCAACCACCAAACCCTACAAAAACAAGCCATGATTAAGAGCTTTTGCAGGTGTGAGCCGTGATGTTGAAAGGGTAGAGTGAAATAGAAAGGTTCATACAGTGAATGTTAATAGATATCTTATCTACTGTAATATTGATTGATGCTAGGTGCTAAGTGTAATTTTCTAAATGTGATTTCAGACATAATCTTCCCCAAAATAACAAATAAACCTCAATGAAACTCATTTAACAGGGAACAGCTTACAACTTACAAAGACAATTACGGAATTATGGATGGAAATTCTTCAAGTTCATTTGGACAAAGACTCAGACAGGAATGTTTGTGGTGAGAGACTTTAATAGTTTATCACTAAAGCAGAGAAACTGTGTAATACGTACACAGTCACATCTGTCATGTCTGAAAAAAAAAGACAGAATGAAGAAGAATTAAGGACGAGGTCGTCCATTGGCATGACTTCCATTAATGAAGAAATGAGCTGTGATGATGTCCCCATGCACCCGTCTGCAATGCAGAACCACATCATCGCCTGTCCTCACAGGAGGTGCAGGGATCTCCTGGACCAGCCCTTTATCTGAGGAACAGAGACAGAAACAGTGATGCAGAGACAGAGTTAATGATAACGGAGACACAGCTGGAACATCTGACTGTCTGTACTTGAAACACTGATGGACACTTCATAGCTCTGCTGTCCAGATGAGTTCTCACAGAAGTAATTTCCCCCAGAGGAGACGGAGCGATCCAGAACACAGGAGGAACCATGAAGCCTCCCAAAGCCTGCAGCTGCTCCACAGTCCTCAGTGAGTCCTCCTCTGCTCCTCTTCACTGTCCATCCATCAGCTGTCTGTCCATCATCAACACAGCTCAGAGACACTGAAGAAGATCCTCTGAAGACCTGCTGAAGGTTTGGACTGACAGACAGAGACACTGGAGGACACACAGAGTAAATGTGTTTGTGTTCTTGTTGGAGTCTCACTGATTGTTTTTACTTCATCAACTCACCTACAGAAACAGTCGGTGCAGACAGCACATTCGGTTCTGCTTCTATGCCCCATCTTCTAGACTTCTGATTGGCCAACATTTCTACACGGTTAGGAATATATCGCCACCTGTTGCTTTGCCATGTTCCTAGCAGCGTTTTCCTTCATTTTAGTGTTTACGTGTGGACAGGATTATTTTTTAAAATGAAAACGGAAAATCTCCGTTTTCAACAATACCCGTGTACGTGTGGACGTAGCCTCAGTGACTCAAATGACTCAAAAAAACTGATTCACTTTGGTGAGTGACTCATTCAAACTCGATTCAGGAAAAAGAATCAAATTTACCATCACTACCTTCCACAATAAAAGCTGCCCTTACAACCGAGGGATTGGAAGATATCTCATTGATGGTGAACGCTGCCCCCTCCTGGCACCCAAGATTTTACCCGTGTGTCTTCAGCAATAACAGTTAACTCTGTACAATAACACCCACCTCAAACATGGAGTAGATATTAGAGCAGATACAGAGTCAGCAGCTGATCTCAGGCTGGTCACAGATTGACTGTCAGGTATTCACACACACGCCTGCAGGAAGTGACCTCTGTCCTGTAATGATAACACGCTGTTTCAGAAGCAGCAAAGCAGGCGATGAAGACGAACAGAGGGAAGAGCAAAAGAAGACTGTCTCCTGTAGCACTAACAAGTTCAAAAGAGTGATTAAAAGACTAAATAAAACTTGAAAATGATAAGCAGAAGCGAATGGATGGATGGATAAAACTTTAAATATTGACAATAAATCACAGTTCTCTGACTCTCATTGACTATGAAAAGAATGAATGAGGGCAGAAAAAATGCTTCATTACTGTGTGTGCAAAGGTCTCATGACATTCATCAGTACTGTCCTCTCTGAAGTGAACTGAAGAGTCTGATTCACAGAGCGATCAGTGGAACTTTTCCACTCAGAGCCACAATTATCCACGCAGCTCATTTAGACTCAGCAGTTAACCTCAGATGCATATCTGTGGACTGTGGGAGGACATGCAAGCTCCTCACAGAATGCCCAAACAGCAACCTCTTTAAAAAAAAGAAAGTTTAAAACAAGCTTGATCATCTGCAGACGGAAGCGTGATGCTGTAGTAGATTTCACATTATTTCAATAAAGAGAGGATGGGGCTTTAGGTCACGTATAATACAGGCAACACTGATCATACTACAGTTATGTCCTGATCTACACAGAATCCAACCAATCACTGTTCATGAGTTTCAGCAATGGATCCATGATGATGGTGAACAGTGTGCACAGCAGAGATGCTCTCAGTACTGTTTGATGTTCAGTGGACAGAAGACACGAGACCATTAGGATGGTGGATTTCCAGGTTCATGCAGACAGATGTGATCTGGTTATTATCTTCAGTGGGACAGAGATGAACGGCGTGAGGAGACAGATTCTTATGTTGCATACACACAACAGCTGGATCCAGTAAAGACACAAAAGAAACACTCATCTACACCACGGAACTGGACTGCGAGTTCTTATATAACCCAAATATCTTAATAATAAAGCATCTAATAACATTGTAACTTTGTGTGATACAAATCCAAAGATCAAACATTTAGGAGAAAACATAAAAATAAGTGGTGGATGTTCAAAGAATACAAAATGCCTGTAAAAAAGAAAAAATATCACTTAAAGAACTGATTAAATATCAAAGTAAAGAAGCTGGAGATATAAAAGCAGCATTGCAGTAAATTAAAGTCATGATTTAAGATTTCTCAGATCGTCATGACACCAATATAAAATTATTGTTATTGTGGTACAGAGTTATTCATGGAAGCGTGATGATTTTACTTTTTTGATTTATGTTACTGGTACTGGACAGTTATACATGTGTCCTATAAACAGGAGAGGAACGGTTAGACGGGGAGGCGGGGCTTGTCACCATTATCTCCTCCTCCTCATACTTATGCAGTCTTTCGTTACTTGACAGTATTACAGCTGTGCACCAACTTTTCCCAAACACATCTCACATATTATCTGTTATCAAACAGTTATTACGTATCCCACTGTCACACCTGGACACTGCCAACAAAAGAGCAAACTGTGGTTTAACACTGACACCTACTGGTACAAAGATGGAATGGCAGCTGCAATGTCCCTTACTTCTAGTTTAAACTAATTAACTTAGGACATTTTAAAATGAAAAGATCAGTCAAAGTTAAAGAAAGTGATTTTAGTGAATATCATATTTACAATGTGTGTTTTTTTTTTTTTATTCAGTCCTCCTCAGTGCCCAACTTCAACACATCAAGAAGGTAAGGTAGCGTAACTTAAAGGGAGACACACATGGCTAAACTCTGCTGCTGCCTCATGGGGAAGCAGAAAGAGTGATCTGTAAGTGTGTGCACTCCTTATATAATGTGTGCCAGGTGAGTGCAATTGAGGGCAAACTAGAGCCTTTCAAAGGAGAGAAATGGAAACAATGTAAGTCTGGTGAGGTGAGGGAGAGTGAGGGGAAAGGGGCAGGAAAAAACAAGAATCTTTGTAACATTAACTTTAAAACATTTTACAGGCAACATGATGGTGAGCTGAGGCACTGTGGGCGTGGTCGGCGGCTGGATTAACATCCATTTAACAGTCTTAATCACATATCATCCCACTGATGAGCAGGAACATCTACTGTTTTTTCTACTGACTACAACCCTGTCATGGTGCTGTGCTTGGAGACCAGCTGTTCTCCAGCAGTCTTGAACAAAGTCTCAAACATGATTATGTTTGTGGTGAGAAACTTTACTAGTTTATTATTACAAAAGAGAAACTGTGTAATACACACTTAGTCACAGCTGTCATGTCTGAAAATACAAGTCATTGCAGAGCTGCAGGAAAACCTTTAAACATCCCAAAATATTTTACTTAAAAGCACTTAAAAAAAAACCCCCACAAAGTGCTGCATAATAAGACCAAACATGAAAAATCCCAGGCCCGACAGTAAAGATACAACAGCAAAGCTGACACTCTGAAGACACACCCCCTGCTTTTATACTGGTTACTGGAGCTTCAGGAGGGGCCAATGATGTCACAGAACAGCAGCCAATCAGAGACAGTAGGATGAAGGTCCTCCGTAAGGCAGAGTGTGTCCCCACTTTCCTGTTCAGAGACAAACATCAGTGATTTCAGCTCAGATCTGGTGACCTTTGAACTTTCCTAACACACACATGTATGTGCTCTGTGGAAAAACTGACACACTTCTTACCTTTTAGCTTCCTCCAAAGGAGCAGAACTCAAACCAGAACCAGGAGAACCACAGAAACCAGACCTGACATGATGGAGGCAGTAAGAGGAGGGCCAGAGGATGGGGACCAGTACCACCCGTCCTCCTCAACTTCCTTTATTGATTTACTGGTAGCACAAGGAGTTTTTTTACTAGTAGTATGAGGGGTTGTTGTACTGATAGTATGAGTGGTTGTTTTAGGGGTAGAAGAAGGAGGAACTTTTACAGTAGGAGGAGGATCTGTGGGAGGATCTGTGGGAACAATGACAAAGATGGTTCAGTCAGATTATTATCTGGTCAGTTCATCAGTTCCAGTAGTCTGTGGAAGCTTCCTCACTGATACACAGAGCTGTCTGAGTTCTTGAAAGACTAAAGAAAGGAGCTTCAGGTTTTCCTGTGTCGCCTCCTGTAGAAGAGGATACACTGAGACTATCTGTCATGAAAGTCTTTATTTATGGACTTTATCAGGCACAGGATGGAGAGGAGTGCAGTGACGGTCTGGGCGTACCCATCTTCTTCTCTCATATTCATCTGAAGACCGCTGACAGAAATCAGCATTATAGAATAAATGAGTTAGATCAGGATCAACTGCAGACGATTGCATCGAGGGATTCTGCCTGATTAAACTTTTGCATATTCACTGATAATTTGCTTGAATAAAATATCCACTATTCTCTCAGTAAAGCAGCTCCACATGGCTGCGTCCTGAGTCCTCTCCTGTACTCCCCTCACACACACGACTGCTAGCCTGCCTACAATACCAATGGACAGGTGTATCAACTGTGGTGGGCCCGATCAGCAGAGGAGATGGTCTCATTCCAAACAGACTCCCTGTATCTTTCACAGCAGCTATAAGATGTGCTTTTCTCTGCGGTTAAACCTTAGTGACTCACATTTGTGTGATTCATTCAAATATTCTCCTCTTGAAAGAGAAACATGGGCCTGAAAAGAAACTAATGTTCACATCTGTCAGTCACAACCTGACACTGAGTCTCTTTAGTAAATCCAGCAGTGTTTTAATGTCAAATTGAGGTTTTGTGCCACCACAGTGAAGATGGACTTCTTTGTTCCTTCTTTAATATTCCAAACTTTGTATTGATGGGATAATTTTCTCTGGCTCTTCTAGTTTATGTGACCTGAATATGAACATGTATTGATAAAGTAAGATATAACCTACCACCTTTCATTGATCTGTTTGACATTTCTACTAAAGTCAAGGAAAACAGGGTGCATTAGAAAGATCATTGCACTGACCTCTGACTGTCAGTCTGCTTTGACAAGTCTCATTACCACCAGCTGAGCACGAGGAGAGAGATTCATCAGACTTCTGAACATTAATGAGAGTCAACTTTCCTTCAGGATCAGATCTCATTTTCTCACCATCTTTATATAAAGAAAAGTTCCCCAGATCTTTGAATTGACAGAGCAGGATCTCATTACTTCCTGTCCACAGAGGAAATGAAGGGGCCTTCAGGATCAGGGAACCAGCTGACCAACAGAGACACAAACAGAGTGATACAGAGACAGACTTCCACCAACACACAGAGTCATACAGACACAGCTGGAACATCTGTACCTGAAACAATGATGTTGACTTCATCACTACACTGTCCAGATGAGCTTTCACAGAAGTAAGCTCCATCAGAGGGGTTGCGCAACTTGAGTTGACACTGAGACTTTATAATAACAATTCCTGCAGCTGCTCCACACCTCTCAGTGAGTGTTCCTGTGGTCCTCTTCACTGTCCATTCATCAACTGTTTTTCCATCACCATCAACACAAGTCAGAATCGCTAGACCACCACCACCGAAAAACTGCTTTTGATCTGGATTTACACTAAGAGAGACTGAAGGGCAGACAGATACACACACAGACTAAATGTATTTGTGTTCTTGTTGGAGTCTCACTGATGGTTTTCACTTCCATCGACTCACCTGCAGAAACAGTCAGTGCAGAGAGATGCAGCACACACACACCTGCAACAGGAGGACAGAGGTCACTAAAGGTCAGAGGTCACTGAAGGTCAGAGACAGTGTGAGGGTGTACTACAGGGGTGGGGAACTCAGGCCTTGAGACCTAGTGTCCTTCATGATTTAGATGTGTCCTCTAAAAGAGCTGATTTAAATAGCTAAGTAACTTCCTCAAGATGTCTTGAAGTTCTCCAGAGGCCTGGTAATGAACTAATCATCATCAATCAATCGAGAAAAAGAAACAAAACACCTGAATCACCTGTATGGAAAAAAAAAAAAAAACAGAAGAGAAAGCAAACAAAAAAGAGCAACATAATAAATACAGCACCATCACAATAAACTAGCTAGCAGTAGATAACAGTAGATACTAAATATTAAACGATATTGTGCAGCACGCAAGATAGACAGCGCACAATGTGCTTTGAGGCAGCAGCCAACAAAGGTTTAGTCCGCGTCTGTGAACACCCGTGTGTACACCTGTGTGGATCAGCATGCTTGTATTCCAAAGGTTTCTCCATGTGACGATCTGCTAGGGAGTGTGGGGAGCCATAGCCCCGTCCCCCAGGGCATGAAGCAGGTATGGAGGAGATCCAGGCCCAAGACATCCAGAGGCCCCAGAGTACGAGGACCCGAGGAGGACCACCAAAAAGGGGGGGAACCGTGCCACCCTCCTGGGAAGAGCTGAGTAGAGCCCCAAACAAGAGGTCACCTTGCAGCTATGGAGCAGAGGCCAGAGGGGGTTGCAGTGGCGTGCCCGCGGGCTCTGCCGGCAGCCAGCTGTGCCAGAGAGAACTGAGCTTCAGGCCCAGAAGCCAGAGGGCACCCCACCCCCCGCAAGGGGCCCAGCCGGGCCACAGGCGCCAGGCCCCGCCAATCGGCCACCAGGAGTGAGCCGGTACATACATGAGCGCCCATCCCCAGTCGACAATGACCACCAACACACCAACATCTGGGAGTGTGGTGAGGGGGAGATAGGCCTCCGTACTTTGGAGGGCCTGAGATGTACCCAGAGAGGTTGAGTCTAAGACCCGACCTGACATATAGACACAGACGAACAGGCGCACGCGAACACAAACGTGCATTCCCGCCCCCTTATACACAACCAAATACTCGGCACTCACCCAACGTGTAGACAGACACAAATAGACACTGCACAGACAGTCACACTCCCCAAACATACTCTATATCCCAGGTCCAGGTAGCCCTGCCCCCAGAGGGGCAAGATGCACCTAGACCCAGGAGATGTAACCCTTCTCTCTGGGGTGGAGGCAAGTGGACCACCTCCTTATCTGCAGTAGCAGGGAGGCTCCGCATCCCAGACCCCAATCTGACGGCCAGCACCTCCTTCCAGCCCCCCCTGATGGCTAACAAAACCGGGGTGAGTGAAGACCCCAAACCTCCCTACGCCTGCTCATATGTAGTGTTGCTGTGTGCTGTTCTAGAGTGCATTTAAAACACAGGAGAGCATGGTTCCTGCTTCCACTCAGAGAGCAGCACGGCTCCTCCTGAAAACCCTTAGTGTCTATATGCATTTAAAATTGAGGGTAGGGCACCAGCGCCAGAGGTGGGTTGGAATACACCGACCATCCTCTGGATGCTGTAAAACGTGCCCACCCCCAAGGCCCTATATGTATGTGTTATGTCAGAGTGTGAGTAATCTGGATGTGTAGGTTGCAGAATAAAATTGAGGCACAGGCGGCCAGAAGGGGAAAGAGGGGGAGTGCCTCCCCTGCACCCTGGTGACATACCTGCACCCCAAGCCCGGCGTGTGTGGGTGGGTGTGGTAGAGCGAGAATAGGGAGGCAGCTGAGGATGGGGAGGGAAGAAAGGGAGGGACAAGCGGCACCTCCCTGGGGCCAGCTCCCCCGCTGACCCCAGTAGGCACCCCCACACTCTGGAACCCACCAGGGCAAGGGGGCCGAGGCCCATCCGGACCGGGGCCCGCAGCAGCAGCACCAACCAGCCCCACAGAGTCCGGGGCAGCCAACCAATCATCTCCCAAACTACACAAGACAATAGACACCCAGGTTGACTTCATTCTCTACCTCTCCTATATCTCTCCCCCACCTGCAGAGTGAGCTCCTGTAGAGAGGAGACCACCTACAAAGATATAACAACCTCCCCTCCAGTTAGATAGCCCCCTAGTTGGGCCGATGCACCGCAGGACCCCTGCACTGGAGCTGAGCCCCCCTGCACCCACCCGCCCACAGCTCTGGTGACACAACAGCCAGGACCCAAGCCCCCATGGCCCAGCCAGCACCCCAGAACGGGGGCAGAGCACCCCCAGACCCCCAAGCCTCCACGCCCGTCCCGGACCCACCCAGGGGCAGCCAGGCTACCAGGCCAGTAACCAACGTTCGCAGCACAGACCCTCCCCCATCTCCGCTGTGCGCAGCCACAAGGAAAACACCATCTAAGAGCCACCAGAGCCCCTAACCAGGTCATGGCCACATCCCCCGGGTTAGGCCCTCCAGGGAAAACGTCCCTAGGGACTCCCCAGATGCCCTAAGGCCGTCCCTACCCCCATATCCACCACAATAGTGAAGGCAGGACCAAACCATGACCCCCCACCCCCACTAGGTGATGAAGCCGATCAAAGGAGCCCAAAGGGATTGATCAAATGTGATGGCAGAGGCTGTATCAAGACTAATATGATCTATTAGATGGTTTTTATATTGGTTAGAATTAAGATTATTTTTATTTTTCCAGTAAATGAGGACCATTTTCTTGGCAATGCATAGGGCTGTAAAAACAACGTGGGCTGTGTTTATTTCTGCAGTGACCTCATCCAAGCTGCCCAACAAACACACTAAAGGGGAAGTTGGAATGTTACATTTTAGACACTTCGATAAGTCTTCACATACCTCGCGCCAAAACTTCTGAACTGGTGGACAGAACCAAAGAGCGTGAATGTAATTGTCCGGTGTATTTGCTGTGCAGTGTGAGCAGTTGTTGGAAGGCGTATAGTCCATCTTGAACATCCTATGACCAGTATAGTGCACTCTGTGTAATATTTTGTATTGTATTAATTGCAAACTGGGATTTCTGATCCATTGAAAGGTTTTTAAGCATATCTGAGACCAAAGGTTTGGGTCTAAGCTGATCGATAAATCTGCTTCCCGTTTTGCAATAGGAAGGGATATTGATTCATCTATTTTAGAAAGTGTTCTGTATATTTTAGACAATAAACTGTACCACACTTGGTGGTCTTTGTAATTCAGCTTCACTGGGATTATTTTTTTTTTACTGTGGATTTAATTTGTAGATATTCCAAAATTTGTTTCTTGTTGATCCCATATTGTGTAACTAGTCTGTCAAACGAAATAAAGGCTGTTCCTTCCAATATATGTTCCAAGTATTTAATTCCTTTGCAACTCGAATCTGGAAGGTTTATCATATTATTGTTTTGTAATATGTCCGGATTGTTCCAGATAGGTGTATGTTTGCATGGGATTAATGAAGACTCTGTCATTTTTAGAAACTCCCACCATGCTGTCAGAGAAGAGCTGATGTTGATCCTTTTAAAGCATTCATGTCGTTTGATGTTTGAGCTGATAAATGGTAGGTCTGAAATTTCTAGGTTATTACATAGTGCCTGTTCTACATCTATCCAAGGTTCATCTAAGAGGGTGTGTTTAAACCATCTAGAGATGAACTGAAGCCTGTTGGCTAAAAAATAGTGATTAAATTAGGCAGATCTAATCCTCCTTTATCCTTGGTCCTTTGTAATGTTTTTAAGCTGATACGTGGGGGTTTATCTTTCCAAAGGAATTTAGAAATATACGAGTCTAGAGATCTGAACCAATCTTGTGATGGCTTGTTTGGGATCATCAGTTTATTTTTGGCAAGACCATCATTTTTATAGCGGTGACCCTTCCCGTGAGTGATATGGGTAAAGATTTCCATCTAGCCAGATCGCCTTCTACTGTCTTTAAAAGTGGGATGTGGTTTAATTTAGTTAATTCTGAAAGTTTAGGAGAGACATTGATACCTAAATATTTTTTATTTCCAGATTGCAGTGGGGAAGGAGAAGAATTATGGAAGGAGCAATTAATCGGAAGAACTGTTGATTTTGACCAGTTAATTGAATAATCTGAGACACTTAAGAAAGAATTTATCAATGTAATTAACCCAGAGAGATTAGTTTGTGAATTTTGGAGAAAAAGTAACACATCATCCGCATAAAGGCTGATTTTATGTTTTACATTCTTACATTTTATGCCCTTAATTGTTGTAGCCTGTCTAATTGCTGCTGCTAGTGGCTCAATAAAAATTGCAAACAGTGAAGGGGAGAGTGGGCATCCCTGTCTGGTGCCCCTCAGGAGACAGAAGCTGGAGGATGTTTGGTCATTTGTTCTGACAAAAGCTGTTGGGGAGTTATTTGATATTTTTAACCAGTTTATGAAAGAGGATCCAAAACCAAATTGGTGTAAAGTTGCAAATAGTAATTTCCAGTTAACTCTGTCAAATGCTTTTTCTGCATCTAAAGAAAATATTATGGTTTCAATGTTTTTACTGCATGAGTAGTCTATTAAATTAAGTAATCTACGTGTATTTGTTGAGGAGTGCCGACCTTTTATGAAACCAGTTTGGTCAAGATGAATTAAAAGGGGGATTATTTTCTCTAATCTTTTTGAGAGAGCTTTGCAGATTATTTTAAGGTCTACATTAATAAGGGATATTGGACGATAGCTTGAAGGAAGGAGCAGAGCTCTGCTTGATGAGACCTCCTACTTTTCCACTCTCCTTTTTCTCCCTCCCTCGCTCACAGACACAACGGGTATGGCAGTCCTTTCTCCCTGCAGCACAGACTACACTGCCCATGAGGCTACATCCTTTAGGGCAATGCCTGTAACACTCTGCCTGTTAGCTTAGCACAACAACAACAACAAAAAGCCGCTCTCTCTCCCAGGAAAAACAGTCGCAGAGAGAGTGCGTCACCCTACAACCACGGCAATCATAACGCTGCCACCTGGAACAACAGAACGTAGCTGTCAAACAAAACCCAAACAATCCTGACCCACCACAATATGAAACAGGAAAATACTGCCGTGTAATCCATTTATTTCAACAAAGTAACTGTATTCTAAATACCACCTTTTTAAACGGTAACTGTAACGGAATACAGTTACTCATATTTTGTATTTTAAATACGTAACGGCGGTACATGTATTCCGTACACTGCTTATTTTATGTTCTTTCAGTAATACATGAAAATCATGGGTAGTTTAGTGCAGGATAAACAGGTTAGCTTGCAGTGCTGTGATGAGTTATTTAGTATGTCTTGAGCCAGTGAGGGTCAGAGGTCACTGAACAAACTGCTCTTCAACATGGACGACCATCACCATCCTTACTGCTGAGGCAGCAGAGCTCCTCGTCCCTCAGACTGATTAAACCTTGCTGCCATAAAGAAAGCTTAAGGAAGTCCTTCCTGCTGTAGTCTATAAATCTAGATGGTGGGATCAATTATAGGCCAATCTCCAACCTTCCTTTCGTATCTAAAATCCTTGAAAGAGTAGTTGTCAAACAGCTAACAGATCATCTGTGGAGGAATGGCTTATTTGAAGAGTTTCAGTCAGGTTTCAGAGTTCATCACAGCACAGAAACAGCTTTAGTGAAGATTAGTAATGATCTTATCTGATAGTGGACTCATGTCAGTGTTTTGAACGGGTTATAAAACAACAGTGTAAGAACAGTTTCATGATGTAAGATGCCAGTTTTGACAAGTACAGACTAGTGGAGAGTCGTCTGGATTATCAGTGTAACTGTCTCATCCTTCTCTTTCTCTTTCTGTGTCCTTTTCATTAGAAACTGTCGATCCCATCCCCACATCACCCCGACTTGTATCATAAACAGGCTTGTGTCCACATGAACGTGCAGACTTTCCATTGGGGAAAAAAAAGAAAAAAAAAAGTATTTTTACATAAAATGCACAAAATCGATCTCCAGCACCGTCACAGGAGGTGCTGATCAATAAAGCCTGTAAACAGTAACAAAGCACATGTAGCCAAATAAAGGCACACAGCTCTGATGCATAAAGGCTTGTGAGCAATGTTCCCCGCTGTTCACCACACCTGTGGAATTTTAGAAACTTTCAGAAAATCCAAGCACACAGAGGCTGAACACACATCCTGACACCCTGCCAACATCTCTGTGTGTGTAAAGGAGACACATACACTGAAAAATCTGCTCCTTCAGAGTGTGTGATGGTTCAGAGGTTGGAAATTCTTCTTACCGTGCAGCAGGATCACAGACAGCAGCCTCATTTTCATCCTCACAGTCCCGTTACAGAGCTCCTCACTGCCTCGGACCTCACCCTCCTCTCAGGAGACTCTCAACAGGAAGCTGTACCACTCTGACAGGAGGCACCTCCACAATAAAAGCTGTCCTAGATATACAGTGGGGCAAAAAAGTATTTAGTCAGCCACCGATTGTGCAAGTTCCCCCACTTAAAATGATGACAGAGGTCAGTAATTTGCACCAGAGGTACACTTCAACTGTGAGAGACAGAATGTGAAAAAAAAAATCCATGAATTCACATGGTAGGATTTGTAAAGAATTTATTCGTAAATCAGGGTGGAAAATAAGTATTTGGTCAATAACAAAAATACAACTCAATACTTTGTAACATAACCTTTGTTGGCAATAACAGAGGTCAAACATTTACTATAGGTCTTTACCAGGTTTGCACACAGTAGCTGGTATTTTGGCCCATTCCTCCATGCAGATCTTCTCAAGAGCAGTGATATTTTGGGGCTGTCGCCGAGCAACACGGACTTTCAACTCCCGCCACAGATTTTCTATGGGGTTGAGGTCTGGAGACTGGCTAGGCCACTCCAGGACTTTCAAATGCTTCTTACGGAGCCACTCCTTTGTTGCCCGGGCGGTGTGTTTTGGATCATTGTCATGTTGGAAGACCCAGCCTCGTTTCATCTTCAAAGTTCTCACTGATGGAAGGAGGTTTTGGCTCAAAATCTCACGATACTTGGCCCCATTCATTCTGTCCTTAACACGGATCAGTCGTCCTGTCCCCTTGGCAGAAAAACAGCCCCATAGCATGATGTTTCCACCCCCATGCTTCACAGTAGGTATGGTGTTCTTGGGATGCAACTCAGTATTCTTCTTCCTCCAAACACGACGAGTTGAGTTTATACCAAAAAGTTCTACTTTGGTTTCATCTGACCACATGACATTCTCCCAATCCTCTGCTGTATCATCCATGTGCTCTCTGGCAAACTTCAGACGGGCCTGGACATGCACTGGCTTCAGCAGCGGAACACGTCTGGCACTGCGGGATTTGATTCCCTGCCGTTGTAGTGTGTTACTGATGGTGACCTTTGTTACTTTGGTCTCAGCTCTCTGCAGGTCATTCACCAGGTCCCCCCGTGTGGTTCTGGGATCTTTGCTCACCGTTCTCATGATCATTTTGACCCCACGGGATGAGATCTTGCGTGGAGCCCCAGATCGAGGGAGATTATCAGTGGTCTTGTATGTCTTCCATTTTCTGATGATTGCTCCCACAGTTGACTTTTTCACACCAAGCTGCTTGCCTATTGTAGATTCACTCTTCCCATTCTGGTGCAGGTCTACAATTCTTTTCCTGGTGTCCTTCGAAAGCTCTTTGGTCTTGGCCATGGCGGAGTTTGGAGTCTGACTGGTTGAGGCTGTGGACAGGTGTCTTTTATACAGATGATGAGGTCAAACAGGTGCCATTCATACAGGTAACGAGTGGGGGACAGAAAAGCTTCTTACAGAAGACGTTACAGGTCTGTGAGAGCCAGGGATTTTCCTTGTTTGAGGTGACCAAATACTTATTTTCCACCCTGATTTACGAATAAATTCTTTACAAATCCTACCATGTGAATTCATGGATTTTTTTTTCACATTCTGTCTCTCACAGTTGAAGTGTACCTCTGGTGCAAATTACTGACCTCTGTCATCATTTTAAGTGGGGGAACTTGCACAATCGGTGGCTGACTAAATACTTTTTTGCCCCACTGTACACCTGTGCCAGTCTCGCTAGGTGCTAGATTGGTGGCTGCCCATTGCTTCACAGATTGAATAGGTTATATGCTGAGAGGACTTTCCCTACAGGGATCAATGATATTATTAATCCATCTAGTTTCATCTGACGTCTTGTGGAGAAGGTGTCCAAGTGCGGAACACGACAGAGATTTTCCCTGGGTAGGATACAACTTTCTTATGCATCTTGGTATGCAGTGAAAAAATAATAATTTAAATAATTTTAAAAAATGTGTTTCAAAAACAAATAAGGACATTCAGGTTATAATCTTCTTTCACATTGTGGCTGGGCTTCGACAGCAAGATGCAGGAGAAAGATAAAGAGACAGAACAAAAGTGTTTTTTCTCCAGGCATTTTTAAAAAAAACCCAACCTGAAACAAATTTCTATTTTTTTGTAGTTTATTGCATTTTTTTCAATGCATATATAATATTAAAATTTGGGCTATAATGTTTGTATTGATGTATAGCAACTTGAAATGCTCCCAAAAATAGCACTACTGTCACGGCTAGGGCAGCAGTCGTGTGGTGGAGAGAAGGAGGACTCAAGTTGCAGACAGCGGTGGAGATGCGAGTGTAGTTTATTTACAGTGTTGCAAAGTGACAAATGGGAAATGAAGAACAAGCCAAGTGAAACCTAAACTGGAAAAACTAAAAACCAAACCAGAAATCATAACACAAAGTGAGGACACAAGGTAAGGAGCAGAGAGAAATGGAGAAACACCAAAATAACACAGAGTAATGCAGACGAACCAACGAGGAGCACAGACTGACACCCACTATATATACACATGAGGGTAATGAGGGAATGACACACAGGAGGGGAGCACGCTGAACCTAATTCAAAAGATAAGACACAGACCTACAAAGTAAAATAGGAAACTCAAAGACTGTTTTACAAAAACAAAACTACTCGGGGACATGAACAGAACACAGAGGGAAGACACAGTTAGGGATAATAAGACATGAATATCAAACCTAAAGAATTAATACAAAATCAGAATAAACTAGAAAATAATAACTCAAAACGCTGGGTCACTGACCCAGGATCATGGATGTGAGCGCTGTGCGATCTCGTTCTCGAGTGAGTGTCTGTTTATCCAGAAGTTTCAGAAATAGGTTGCAAATAATAATAACCAGAAGGTCAGAAGGTCTTGACTTCCAATCGTTGTCACACCCTACAACAAAGTACCTGCAGCATACAATACACCGTCGTAGTTTCTATGTGCAATATTAGTTCTTGTCAATCCCTGTCACTACATTACAGTTTTTATTTTTGCTGCTTTTGTTTGCACTGTCCACTTTTCTGCAGTGACTCTAATAAACACTAACTGGACTAATAAAGACTAACTGGACTAATTTCACCCATCAGGGTATGTTTCTAGCTCTTATTAACAAAGGTAGGATGGTCAAAGGAGCTTGCAAAGAAAAGCGTCTGGACTTCTTTAAGTTACTTGAAGACGTTTCACCTCTCATCCGAGAGGCTTCTTCAGTTCTAAGGTCAAATGGTGGAGAGTCCCAGATATAACCCTAGTGGGAGTGTCCCCCCACAGAGGGACAAAAGGACCCCCTGATGATCCTCTAATCGCCTGAGCCAAGGTGTGGAACTGGGTGTGGGTCCCAATCAGCCAGAGTTTCGGGTGGGTTCATTGTGAAACCTGGCCCCACCTTATCATGCGAATTCCTGAGGTCAGATGGCCCAGGGTGTGAGTGGGCGTTAAGGCGTCTGGGAAGGGATCTCAAAACTGGATTATAGATGGCAGAGAGTTGGTGTCGTAAACCACCGCCTCTGTTCAAAGATGGTCGCTCACAGTGGACATAGATGGCTTCTTTCACCCACCCGAAACTCTGGCTGATTGGGACCCACACCCAGTTCCACACCTTGGCTCAGGCGATTAGAGGATCATCAGGGGGTCCTTTTGTCCCTCTGTGGGGGGACACTCCCACTAGGGTTATATCTGGGACTCTCCACCATTTGACCTTAGAACTGAAGAAGCCTCTCGGATGAGAGGTGAAACGTCTTCAAGTAACTTAAAGAAGTCCAGACGCTTTTCTTTGCAAGCTCCTTTGACTACAATGACCTGGATGACTGAGAACCTTCACAGACAAAGGTAGGATGATTTGCCACTGAATTTTAGCTGTGAAAGTGTGCTTGTAGGTCACCTTCACAAAGGTGGGATGGTTTGGCACTTAATTTTAGCCATCAGAGGATTTTTTTAGCCAAAATTCACACAGGTAGGAGGGTTTAACACTTAATTTCGTGTTGTGCGCATGCACAGAAACAATGGGTAGGATGGTTTGTCAGATGGGATGGATCCCCAGAACAGCAGACTTTATTCACCGTGCCCAGTAATGTTTGCTCTGCAGCAGTCTGAGCGACAGTGAGGTGAATAAATTGTCCATTGTGACATTTCTCCCATCATCCAAAAATGGCTCCATCAGTTTCATGACCACATTCTCTGCCCGCCTCTCTCCCTTCTGACGACTGGGGTCATTTCCCAAGTAAGCAAATGCACTGCAGACATATTTGGTCTTCAAATACGTGGCCATCCAGAACCTGATCCCAAATTTGTCTGGCTTGGTTGCGATATACTGTGTGAATGGAACTTGGTAGGAACAGCTGTTCATCTATGGTCACGTGTTCTCTTGTAGTGAAACTCTTAGCATAGTTCTCGTTGAAGCGTGTCCAGATATCGGAGATCGCTGCAAATTTGTCTGGTTTCACCCATTCTGTAGGCGTGTCCTTGTCATCAAATCGAAGGTGTTGCATAATTAAAATGATTTTTTTTTGTCTGAGTGTGTTGCTGGGTCTGAAGTACAGTGGGATTTTGTGCCTGGAGAAAACTCTCCCGAGTTTTTCTGATACACTGGCTACACAGGGGATGACAATGACAATGTTGTGTTTGTCTTTCTTGTCCTCCCTAGTTGGTGTTTGATCTTCTTTTCTGTGCATCTTTGCTGACTTCATGAAAGCCCAATTAGGATAACCGCATGTTTTAAGTGCTTCCTTTACATGTGTGTGTTCCTTATTTTTTCTTTCAGGCTTAGAGGGAACACAAGCTGGTTGGCAGCTTCTGGAGAGCACATTCAGTTTGGCGTGCTGATCCCCGCAGACACTTTGAGTGACCAGAGAAACCTGCCGTGATGCAGTGTGACGCAGATACACGTAATGGAGCGAGCGAGACAACAAACTAAATGGGGCCTAAGAGAACGCCGACCGCTGAGGAAATTGAGGACATCAAAAAGTCACTGGACTTTTTAACTGAAGAAACATCAGCTATCAAGCTACAGCAGAAATATATCCTGGACATTGTCGGGGAGATAAAGTCGCTTCGCAATCAGAATGCAGAGAAGGAGAAACGGATTGTCTATCTGGAAAGCAGGGTCGCGGACCTGGAGCAATACACCAGAATGACAGAATGATGTGATCATCACAGGGCTACACATAAAACCCCGGTCATATGCTTGGGCTGTGACTGCTGACAGCAAAGAGGACCATGGAGAACTGGATGTTAGCTCTGCAGAGCAACAGGTAGCTGGTTTCTTGCAGTCAAAAGGGATGGACCTGGACTGTAATAACATCGAGGCATGCCTCCCTTTGCCCAGGAGAAACGCTAGTGATAAACCAGCTGTTATCATAAGATTTATAAACAGGAAACACAAGAATGCACAACTGAAGCAGGGGAGAAAACTAAAGGGATCAAACGTCTACATGAATGACCATCTAACTAAATACAACGCTGACATGGCTAAGAAAGCACGACACCTAAAGAAACTGGGTAAAATTCAAAATACATGGACTGCAAACTGTAAAATATTTATTAAACTCAACGGTACACCGGAGGAAGCCAAAGTGCTGGTCATCAAACGCATCCAGGATCTGGAAAAATATTAACATGACTACAAATGCAAGGAGCTGAACAAACAATCAACATTCATCAAAGCAGGTAACAGAAGATAACAACGGAAGCTAAAGCACAACATATTAAATCATGGAACAATCAACTAATTTAACATCTGGGAATTATACACTGCTATCACAGAGGATTGCTAATCATGAGAATCTGGAGTTAAATTCACCACAAAACACGGAATACAATACACACTTCACAGAGCAGGACATTGATCCAGAATTGAACTTTTTTAACATCAGAAACATCAGCTGCTATTATACTGAAGAACAATTCAATAAAACTGTCAAGGCTGACTGCAAAATGTCCATAATCCACTTTAATAGTAGAAGTTTATATGCCAATTTTCACAAAATAAGAGAATATTTAAGCAAATTTGCACATCCATTCAGTGTGATTGCAGTATCTGAGACGTGGATTAATATGGAGGAAGGAGTGGACTTTGAAATAGACGGATATGAACTACATGTTATGAACAGAAAGAATAAGAATGGTGGGAGTGTGGCTTTGTTTGTGGACAAAAACTTAAAATACAGGGTGGTGGAAAAAATGACGGTGGTGGTGGATAACATATTAGAGTGTGTAACAATAGAAATTAGTATGGAAAAAAAGAAAAATGTCATTGTAAGTTGTATATATAGAACACCAGGTTCTAATATTGAAATATTTAAGGAGTGGGTAGATAAAACATTTATTAGGACAAATCAAAAAGTTATGTTCATTTGTTGGGATTTCAACATAGACCTATTAAATCCAAACAAACATAGTATGACAGATGAGTTTATTAATACAATGTATAGCATGGGACTCTGTCCAGTAATTACTAAACCCAGCAGGATTACAGCACAGTCGGCAACCTTAATAGACAATATATTTACTAATGAAATAGAAAACAGATCTATAAGTGGTCTCCTAATTAATGACATCAGTGATCATCTACCTGTTTTTGTAGTGTATAACAGCAATTACAGGAAGGCCAAACAGGAAAATACAGCAAAATACAAACGAGTGAGAACAGAGGAGTCCATAAATGCATTTAAAAGTGATTTACTTAAGCAAGAATGGGAGATGCTGTATAAGGAAAAAAATATTGATAAAGCTTATGAGATTTTTTTAGGAAAATTTAAACTGTTATATGATAGCTGTTGTCCAGTAAAGAAATATAGTAAAAAACAAAAATATGCAGCGTGCCCATGGATCACAAAAGGATTATAAAATGCATGTAAAAAGAAAAATGCCTTATATAGAGAATTTATAACAATCAGAAGTACAGAAGCTGAAAATAAATACAAGAAATATAAAAATAAATTAACTAGTATTTTGAGGTCATGTAAAAAGGAATATTATGAGAAATTATTAAATATGAATAAAAATAATATTAAAGGGATTTGGAAAACATTAAATACCATCATTAAAAATGGTTCTAGGCAGTCAAATTATCCTTCGTATTTCGTTAATAATGATAGAAATATTAGTAACATGAGTGATGTGGTTAATGAGTTCAATAAATTCTTTGTAAGTGTTGGGCCAGATTTGGCTGATACAATTCCTGATATAACAGATTCTGCAGAGAAAGAAACTAAACTCATTGACTGTAATCCTCATTCAATGTTTTTAACGGTGGTAGAAGAAAAGGAAATCATTGATATTGTTGGGAAATCACAAACAAAAAATTCTACAGACTCTGATGACATTGACATGGAAATCATAAGAAAGTGATCAGTGGCATCTCCAAACCCTTAACACACATTTGCAATTTGTCTCTACAAACTGGTGCATTCCCAACACAAATGAAAACAGCTAAAGTAATACCACTGTTTAAAAATGGAGATAGACACCAATTCACAAATTACAGGCCTGTTTCTCTACTTTCACAATTTTCAAAAATACTGGAAAAAGTTTTCATTAATAGACTTGACAAATTTATAGATAAACACAAAATAATAATGGACAGTCAGTATGGTTTCAAACCAAATAGATCAACATCTATGGCATTAATGGAACTAATTGAAAATATCACCAACAATATAGATCAAAGACAATGCACAGTTAGTGTTTTCATTGACCTAAAAAAAGCTTTTGACACAATTAACCATGAAATATTACTTGATAAACTGGAGTACTATGGTATTAGAGGAGTGGTGCTAGAGTGGGTCAGAAGTTATTTGAGAGACAGGCAACAATTTGTGAAGATTGGTGAATATCAATCAGAGTGCCTGGACATTGTTTGCGGAGTTCCATTGGGACCAAAGCTGTTTATCCTCTATATCAATGATATATGTAAAACATCTGATATATTGCAGTTTATTTTATTTGCAGATGATACAAATATTTTTTTGTGCTGGAGAGAATTCACAGTAGCTTTTGGAAATTGTCACACAAGAAATGATTAAACTGAGAACATGGTTTGACAGAAACACGTTATCACTAAATTTGAAAAAACTACATTTATGTTATTTGGAAATTGTAAAAAAGATGCCGGAGCAAAATTGTTAATAAACAATGTTGAAGTAGAGCAAGTTTCTGAAACAAAATTTCTGGGTGTGATAATAGATAACAAAATCTGCTGGAAACCTCACATAAAGCATATACAAGCTAAACTGTCAAGAAGCATCTCTGTACTGAGTAAAGTTAAACATTTTTTGCCTTCCAAATCACTCCGGGTACTTTATTGTTCACTTATATTGCCATATTTAGAATACTGTGTGGAAATCTGGGGAAATACAAACAAAACTTCACTTCAACCACTATGTAAAACTCAGAAAAAAGCAATCAGGATTATTACTAAAGCAGGATTTAGAGACCACACTAACATCATGTTCTTGAAATTAAAAATTCTGAAGTTTA
This sequence comes from Neolamprologus brichardi, assembly GCF_056152115.1. Lineage (NCBI taxonomy): Eukaryota > Metazoa > Chordata > Actinopteri > Cichliformes > Cichlidae > Neolamprologus > Neolamprologus brichardi. Next base: position 2,122,473 of record NC_142106.1, read on the forward strand.
TGGATCTTATAAAATATAAAACTGCAAAAATTATGTACAAAGCCAGATGCAATATGTTACCAGGAAATGTACAGAGGATGTTTTTTGACAGAGAAGGGGACTATGAATTGAGGGGAAAATTAAATCTGAAGACTCTTAAAGCACGGACACAGGTCAAAACCTTATGTGTTACTATTTATGGGGTAAAACTGTGGAACAGTTTTACTGTGGACCTACAGCAATGTTCAAGCATTAGTCAGTTTATAAAGATGTTTCGAAAACTGATTTTGGAAGAATACGAAACTGATAAAGTTGATCACCCATTGTATATATAACTATGCTAAATTGTATCTAAATTATATCTATCACTGTAGCTATGTTTATACATGTTCTCCTTGTTTATTGTGTGGGGTAAGTGATGATGGGAATTAGGTGAACAGTGGGATTCAATAGAATGTTGAGCATGGGGTAGGGATTAATAAGTATGTTATACTTCTTCCTACTCCATTTCAGACCTAATAATTGTCATTTCATGTAATTTAGACTTTGTTTTATTTTATTTATTTTCTTTTTTTTGTTTTATCTGAGCACATACGTGTGTGTATTTACATATATATTCATATTTGTAAATGCAAGTATGTGTACTTGTGTATATATTGTTTTTTTTTCTGTATATGTCTGAAATAAATAAAGATACAATACAATACAATTTCTGCCTGGTGGTGTAGGGTCCTAATTAAATTATTGCTCCAGAGGATGGTGGGAGTCAAAGAGGAGGTACTGGTCCGTGTGTGTGGGCTTCTGGTAAACTTCAATGTGGTTTCCATTCTCTTCAATGTGCATGGCAATGTCCAGGAAAGACAAATAGTTGTTTAATTTATTTTAAAAGGAGAGTGCAGTTTTAGATAAGTTAAGCTAAGTTTATAGCTATTGCTAATTTTCAACCATTGTCCCTTTTATTATGCTTTGTGTCTTCCCTGGTGGACTTGATGTTTTTATCCACAGCGTTAATTTTAGCACTGAAGGATTCCACTTCTTGGGTTTTGATTTTTGCATTGGATTAATGCCTTTTCTGTTTGTGTGTGTGATTTTGTGTACCTGTCCTAATTTGTGGCGCTCGAAGACACTCAATTTTCCCATTTCAAGGCAGTCATTTTTTCTTTTTCACAGGTTCGCTAACCCAATTTTGTATTTCCCACACTAAACAACAGCTTTCCTCTGTGTCCTCACCTGCTCCTTCCACTGTGGTCTCCTCCCCCTTTTACAGCAGTCCAGTGGCAGTTCTCCTTTTCAGCTTTGTTCTGTTCCATCCCACTGTCTCTTCCTATTGCCATTTCACTCTGAACATGGCAAATGTCAAACTTAGACAGTCTTTGTCAGGGCCTTTTCATGCACAGTGAAGTTGCAGCTTGTTGGAAACGTATCTTCATCCATCCAGTCATGATGATGGTGTTTTTCTCTTCCTTGCAGATTACTTTTGCCCATACTCCTGCTGCTGAGTCTCTCACTGCTCAGGACAATGCTGTTGTCTCTTGGCCTGACATGTTGTTGCTATTGAACTGCATTTCTTGTCTTCAGGGAGAAATTAGCATCCTTGGCGCTTGCTTTTAAGGATGAGGAACACATGGAAGTGAAGCTGTAAAACAATTGTCACGGCCCCGGCCATAATGTGTCTTGGTGGTTGTTTTTTGTTTTGCCTGTCTGTGTCTTTAACAGTCTCTGCATTTTTGCTCATTGTGTTTTGTAGGTTGCCTACAACTTTTGGTTGGCAGTTTGGCTTGTAGGGTAGGGTGTGAGCTAGCCACAATGACTTTTGATGTGAATGATTTTGCACAAAAACCCACCATGGATAAGTTGGATCGATGCACAAAGGCAGATTTGTTGTTGGTGGCAAATTTGTTTAATGTTAGTGTGTCCTTGAATGCGAAAAAGGCAGAAATTAAGCAGTGTCTGACAGTGCAGCTGTTGGAAAAAGGGGTAATTGTGAAGTTGAAACCTTGGCCGGTTGATGCGACTGGAGGTTTGGTGGTGGATGTGGGAGCGGAAGCTGCTGCAGCCATTCCACGAACGGCCAGTGGACGGATGACACCAGGATCAGAGGCTCTTGCTGCCAATCAGATCCCAAACGTTAGCCCAACCGGACAATTACCAGGATTGGTTACAGAGGATCTAAACCTTGCCCTTCGCCTGAAAAAAGGTAGAGCTTGAGGCTAAAGCCATAGAAGTTGAGCTTATGCATCTCTTCATAAAGGCTATGTAGCTGGATCCCTCCCAACAACACAATGTTTCCTCTACCCCAGTGAGTAAAATTGTGAGTAAAGCTTCTAACTCATTCTCCTCTGACCAGTTTGATGCAAGCAAGCAAATTGCTTTAGTGCCACCTTTCAGAGAAAGTGAGGTTGACTCTTACATTAATGCATTTAATGAGCTAGTCCCTGAGGCATATCGCCAAAAGTTTCAGTCATGTGAAAAATCTGCCAACCAAACGCATGTAGAGTTTGCCAGGGAGAAGACTCCCCTGTTTGATAAATGGTTAGCTGCAAGTAAAGTGAAGGATTTTGCTCAGCTAAGAGGATCGGTCCTGTTGGAAGAATTTAAAACAGTCTTCTAGAAAATGTTGTTGTGTACCTCAATGAGCAAAACGTGGATTCGTTGTCTAAAGTTGTTCTCGCAGATGAGTTTGTGTTGACTGACGTGTGCCGATTGTAATTTTGCGTGACACTGGGGCTGCCCGGTCTCTCATTTTGGAAAGCGGGTTTCCTTCTTCTAGTAACTTGCTTTGTGTAGCTGATGGTCTCATGAGGGGAGTGAAAATGAGTGTGTTACGAGCTTCGCTGCACAGTTTTTCTACTGTCACCTCTCGTTTCGGACCCGGTAACAGTTGGGGTGCACACTCACTTACCCGTGCAGGGGGTTACTATGATTCTGGGGAATGGGAACGTTTTTCCAATCCCTGAGGTAATTGAAAACCCCGTCAATGATTCTGTTTTGGTTTCTGAACCTGCTGCTGATAGTCTGCCCTCGATTTTTCCTGCCTGCCTTGTTAGGCATGCCCACAAGCACTAATATGGTGATGTTGACTTCTCTGACTCTTTGTTCTGAAGCTGTTCCTGAGAAAGCTGAACTGCCTGTGGAAAAAAAAGAAAAATGTGAGTCTGATAGCCCGCTGCCTGCTACGCCTGACCTGCCTTTTGAGGTAAACAAAACAGATTTTGTCCAAACGCAACAGAATGATCCACCTCTGGCCAAATGTTTACTTGCCGCAAATTCTATTCAATCAGAATTCATGTATTTACAGCTTTGAAAATGATGTGTTAATGTGTAAATGGCATCCTCTTTCATCTAGTGATCTAGGCTAAGAATATATTTTAACAGTTAGTTCCAACCCCAAGTACTCAGCCTTGCACAGGACAGTTTCTCCAGACATTTAGGAATTAAAAGAACTTATCATTGTATTCTGCATCACTTTTTTGTGGCCAGGGTTAAAGACTGATGCAACCAAGTACTGCTGTTCTTGCCACATTTGGCAGGTCAGTGGAAAACCCAACCAGGTTATTCTTCCTGCTCCATTGCATCCAATCCCGGTTTTAGGGGAACCATTTGAGTACATAATCATTGATTGTGTAGGTCCACTTCCCAAAACGAAGTCAGGACATCGATACGTCTTGACCTTGATGTGCGCCGCCACATGCTTCCCCAAGGCTATTCCATTACGCACTCTCAAATTCAAAGCTGTTGTCAGAGCCTAAGTGAACTTTTTCTCCACTTTCGGTTTGCCTAAATCTGTTCAAACACACCAAGGGTCTAACTTCATGTCCAAGATACTTGCTCAGGTCTTAAAATCGCTTGGCATAAAGCATCAAAAATCCAGTGCATATCATCCCGTATTACAGGGTGCGCTAGAGCGTTTCCCACCAAACATTAAAAGCCGTGGCTACAACTGCGGTTGCCTTCACAAGTGTGTGAATGTGAGAGTGAATGAATAGTGGAATTGTAAAAAGCATTGAGTGTCTAGAAAAGCGCTTTATAAATGCAATCTATCATTATTATTATTATTACAGTGATAAAGGCTTCTGTTTGTCACCCCAGGAGACGAGTCTCCTCACATGAAGAAAATATCTGAACAGGCAGTTTGGGAGAAGATTTACAGTTTTAATGACAACAATGACAGCTTTTATCAAAAAACACTCCAACAATTTTGACCCAGGTGTCATCTACATATCTGTACCAGTGGCTAGGTACTCTCCCTTTAAAAAAGACAAGAGCCCTTCTTTCCACTTCCTCCATGTAAAGGTTGGCTACAATAGGTAACGCCGGGGAGCCTATGGCACATCCATGTTTGTGTCTTTAGAAACCATCATTATATTTGAAATATTGTGGAGGTAAGGCAGAGGTCTAACATTGTGCAAATCTGTTCGGGGGTGAAGTTGGTTCTAGCAAGGTGTTTTGAAATGTTGTAAGTGGCTGAGTTCATGCTGCTAACAATGGGTCTCAGTGGAACACCTTCAAGCAGTATGTAATTTAATTACTTTTTTGCCATAGTAATCCCTTGCTTTACACTTTACTGGATTTCCTGATAATGTCAGGTAATAAGTCAGTGCAGAGCTGAAGGACAACTTTTAAAAATCGAAAGTAGCACAGCAAACTCTCCAAATACACACTCCCTGCTTTTATAGTGGTTACTGGAGCTTCTAGTTGAAACTAGTTAATTAAGGACATTTTAAATTGAAAAGATCAGTCAAGATTAAAGGAAATGATCTTAGTGAGTATCATATTTACAATGTGTGTTTTGTGTTTTTATTTTATTCAGTCCTCCTCAGGGCCCAACATCAACACATCAAGAATGTTAGCACTCTCCAGAAACTAAAACCAGACCAAAAGATGCAACATTTTACCTTTTAATGATGAGGTTCAATAGGCGGTTAAAATTGGCCTCATCTGGTCAGAATGCAAAATAAAACCGCAATCAATCTGTTGCTGTATATCACGATTTATTTCATTCTTATCAGTGATAGCCTAACATTCATTTAACAGTCTTAATCACATATCATCCCACTGATGATCAGAAACGTCTTCTAATGTGTTTGTTTTTGTTACGAGTTCAAATATTGAGGGTGAGCACAAAAACAATAATGGTCCAGAAGAGCTTCGGTCAAACAATGATTTTAATGAACACACGCGTGGGGAGATGAACACTGCACACTGACAGCATCGATCTCCGCCCAATGATACACAAGCAGTTGTTTTTATAACATCAGGGTATTATTTATGACGCCCCCTCATGCGTCAAAGCAGATACAATACATGCATAAGTTTCAACACCACAAATGTTCTGTTGACGACTTTTAACACATTTAAAAGGACATCTTCTCCGTCTCGAGGCCAGGTGCTTCCTATTAATCTTCTAACTCTCGCTTATCTCCTGGAACAAACTGTCCCTTAGGCAGACACAATTTTGCAGTCACAAGCTTTTGCAAACTGTTACCTAAACATGAGTCTATGAGTCTAACTACTGTTTGTATGTGTGTGTCTCGACCTCCAACGCACTCAGCCTCACCCCGCCCGTTGATGCTTCTAACCTTATACCAGACAGAAGCTCTCTGTGATAGGTGTAATAATCTTAACTAAGAACATGTGTAATCTATTGAATAAATGCTTTGATGAAATGATAATTAATGTAACGGTAATGATGATGGCTATGAATAGTAGCAGTAAAATATTTCCCTGATCTCCACATTTTCTACTGACTGCCACCCATCATGGTGCTGTGCTTGGAGACCGGCTGTTCTCCAGCAACCTTGAGCAAAGACTCAGACATTAATGTGTTTGTGGTGAGAAACTTTAATAGTTTATTATTAAAGCGCAAAACCTGTGTAATACACACATAGTCACAGCTGTCATGTCTGAAAATACAAGTCATTGCAGAGCTGCAGGGAAACCTTTAAACATCCCAAAATATTTTACTTAACCCTTTAAAGCCGGTCGGAGCGGGCACACTCCGTTTTGCCTAACTATTTTTAAATCCCGGTAGCACTGCAACCATGTAAGATAGTGCAATATATTTTTTTTGCATATGAAACCGGAGGAGTTGTACTTACATATTATGCCATCAGCTTGTCCTATAGCTTTGCAAAAACTCCATAAAAAGCACTTGCAGCAACAAAAACATAATATCCCAGAAACACGCTTTGCCGATCCGATCAGCTGTTTGTAACACTTCCTACGTTCATCAGCGCGAACTATCGCATATCCGCCGTGACCTGCCCAAAAACCGGAAGTGATGTCATTTTCGCGGAAATGTAGTTTGTTACCAGTATAGGCTTAGGCCTTCTAAGCCTATACTGGTGTTTTTAAAAGTTATGTTTGACTTTATGACTTTCTGTGTCGTTTCTGGGATGCTTAGAATTCAAATTGTACTGCTGGAAAAAGCATATGCATCAAAATAAACTATTTTTTTTGCAAATTTGCATTATAATAGTTATTTTCGTTTTTCCTACAGTATATAAAAATTGGTGTATTTCAAAAATAAAACTATGAAGACACTCAAAATAAATTTCCTGTGGTGGGAAACTATTTTGTACAACTTTTTTGTATTTACAGTTTTGAGGAATAAGCATCTTAAATTTCTCTAACTAGAAATATATGTTAACAAAAAAAAAAGAAACGATTTTCAATTTTTTTTGTAGTTTGTTGCACTTTTTTTGCAATTTATGTAATTACTATGCACTTAATGCAGACATATTATTAAAATCTGGGCTATAATGGTTGTATTGGTGTACAGTAACTTGCTCCCCGAAATGGCACTCTACAGCATGTAAAAATATAAAGAAAAGCTCTGGCGGAATTGATTCAATGGTAGTTCTTAAAGGGTTAAAAACACTTTTAAAAACAACCACAAAGTGCTGCATAATAAGTCCAAACATGAAAAATCACAGGCCCAGCAGTAAAGATACAGCAGCAAAGCTGACATGCTGAAGACACACCCCCTGCTTTTATACTGGTTACTGGAGCTTCGGGGGGGGGGGTTTGCGGCGGCAATGATGAGACAGTAGGATGAAGGTCCTCCGTAAGGCAGAGTGCGTCCTGACTTTCCTGTTCAGAGACAAACATTAGCAATTACAGCTCAGATCTGGTGACCTTTGAACTCTCCTAACACACACATGTATGTGCTCTGTGACTCAGCCGACACACTTCTTACCTTTTAGCTTCCTCCAAAGGAGCAGAACTCAAACCAGAACCAGGAGAACCACAGAAACCAGACCTGACATGATGGAGGCTGTGAGAGGAGGGCCAGAAGAGCGACGACGAGGAGAACGAAGAGTGGTTGTGGTTGTAGTAGTAGTAGTAGTAGTAGTAGTAGTAGTGGTAGTGGTTGTAGTGGTAGGTTTTACATTAGGAGGAGGATCTGTGGGAGGATCTGTGGGAACAATGACAAAGATGGTTCAGTCAGTTTATTATCTGGTCAGTTCATCAGTTCCAGTAGTCTGTGGAAGCTTCCTCACTGATAGACAGAGCTGTCTGAGTTCTTGAAAGACTAAAGAAAGGAGCTTCACGTTTTCCTGTGTCGCCTCCTGTAGAAGAGGATACACTGATACTATCTGTCATGAAAGTCTTTATTTATGGACTTTATCAGGCACAGGATGGAGAGGAGTGCAGTGACAGTCTGGGCGTACCCATCTTCTTCTCTCATATTCATCCCAAGACCGCTAACAGAAATCAGCATTATAGAATAAATGAGTTAGATCAGGATCAACTGCAGACGATTGGATCGAGGGATTCTGCCTGTCCTGAGTCCTCTCCTGTACTCCCCTCACACAGACACGACTGCTAGCCTGCCTACAATACCAATGGACAGGTGTATCAACTGTGGTGGGCCCGATCAGCAGAGGAGATGGTCTCATTCCAAACAGACTCCCTGTATCTTTCACAGCAGCTATAAGATGTGCTTTTCTCTGCGGTTGCTTCAGTGCAATTTACAGTAAGGTGTACACTTAAAACCTTAGTGACTCATATTTGTGTGATTCATTCAAATATTCTCCTCTTGAAAGAGAAACATGGGCCTGAAAAGAAACTAATGTTCACATCTGTCAGTCACAACCTGACACTGAGTCTCTTTAGTAAATCCAGCAGTGTTTTAAAGTCAAATAGAGGTTTTGTGTCACCACAGTGAAGATGGACTTCTTTGTTCCTTCTTTAATATTCCAACCTTTATAATGATGGGATAATTTTCTCTGGCTCTTCTAGTTTATGTGACCTGAATATGAACATGTATTGATAAAGTAAGATATAACCTACCACCTTTCATTGATCTCTGTGACAAATCTACTAAAGTCAAGGAAAAGAGGTTGAATAAGAAAGATCATTGAACTGACCTCTGACTGTCAGTCTGCTTTCATGAGTATGTGGATGATCCTTAGTGGAGCACGAGTAGAGACCTTCATGAGACTTTTGTACATTAGTGAGAGTCAAATTTTCTTTAGGATCAGGTTCAATCATATCCCCGTCTTTATAGAAATAAGATTTCACCGGTTTAGCATCTCTGGATTTACAGAGCAGAGTCACATTACTTCCTGTCCACACAGGAGATGAAGGGATGTCCAGGATCAGGGAACCAGCTGACCAACACAAACCAGACCAGACACAAACAGAGTGTTACAGAGACAGACTTCCACCAACACACAGAGTCATGCAGACACAGCTGGAACATCTGTACCTGAAACAATGATGTTGACTTCATCACTACACTGTCCAGATGAGCTTTCACAGAAGTAAGCTCCATCAGAGGGGTTACGCAACTTGAGTTGACACAGAGAATTTTTAAGAACAAGGCCTGCAGCTGCTCCACACCTCTCAGTGATTCCTCCTCTGGTCCTCTTCACCGTCCATCCATCAGCTGTTATTCCATCATCATCATCACAAGTCAGTATCACCAGAGCACCACCAGTGAAGAACTGATTGTGATCTGGAGTTACACTCAGAGAGACTGAAGGGCAGACAGATACACACACAGACTAAATGTATTTGTGTTCTTGTTGGAGTCTCACTGATGGTTTTCACTTTCATCGACTCACCTGCAGAAACAGTCAGTGCAGAGAGATGCAGCACACACACACCTGCAACAGGAGGACAGAGGTCACTGAAGGTCAGAGGTCACTGAGGGTCAGAGAAAGTGTGAGGGTGTACTACAGGGGTGGGGAACTCTAAGCTTCGACACCTAGTGTCCTTCATGATTTAGACGTGTCCTGATTTAAATGGCTAAGTAACATCCTCAACATGTCTTGAAGTTCTCCAGAGGTCTGGTAATGAACTAATCATTGGTTTCAGGTGTGTTGACCCAGGGGGGAATCTAAAACCTGCAGGACACCGGCTCTCGAGGCCTGGAGTTTGACACCCCTGGTGTACGAGCTTCATTCTCTTATAGGGCAAAAAAAACCTGCATAAATCCTGCATGATTTATCAACAGAGGTGGGCATTACCAAAGTACAAATACTTCGTTACTGTGCTTAAGAGGTAAAAGTGGGCGGGGCAATAAATCACAGTACTTCAGCATCTAGCTAGCCCTGCTTAAGAAGAGCGAGCATAAAGGGAGTAACGGTTTATTAATTTAAAGGTTCAGTTCCTGGAATAATCAATGTTACAAGTTTTTCTTAAAGGAGCTAATTTTTATTTTCTTAAAATTTATCCCACAGTCTGTACTTTTTTACTTTTATTGAGTAAAGAAGTTTCTTCAGTGCTTCATCTTTTACTGGAGTATTTTCTAACACAGGTAAGAAAATACCTGGTGTTTGGATGGAGTGGTAGTGATGTACCATGGCGTACAAAGTTTGGGGCTCTGTCTGGACAAGTAAGGCAAGCAGTGCTTTAAACTAAGTCTGATAAGACATGAGACGTAAAACAGACCATCATAAATCATTCCTCCCCTGTCATCACAGACAGCGCCATCATGAAACTCATCATCTCTTAGTGAAAAGGCATAGTGACAGATTAGATTCCTCTTGGCTAACATGATAATGATGTCGAGGAAATAGTATTTGAAAAAGCTGTTAATAACTCCTTTACCTTGTAATTTGAATCATTATTGGTGATACAGAAGATAGAAGTGGGGAAGTGGGGGGTGGTCACTGCACAGAGCTTTCAGAGGATAGCTCTATCATTACAGACTGAGGAATAGTGGACCCGAGGCAGCACTGAGGGATCCCTGACACTGCTGGCTAAGGATAAACACTGATTTGGTAGAATTAATTATCATAATGGCACTACACAAGGAACACAAGGGAGGCAAGGAGAAAAAACCTAAAGGCTAGGAAATCACAGACTTGCAAAAATAACTAAGAACTAACGAATTAAAAAACAAAAAACAGAACCACGACAAAGACCCAGCAGTCTTAGCCAATTATACGCCAGTATCCAACCTTCCTTTCATGTCAAAGAGTAGTTGTCAAACAGCTAACAGATCATCTGTGGAGGAATGGCTTATTTGAAGAGTTTCAGTCAGGTTTCATCACAGCACAGAAACAGCTTTAGTGAAGATTACTAATGATCTTATCTGATAGTGGACTCATGTCAGTGTTTTGAACAGGTTATAAAACAACAGTGTAAGAACAGTTTCATGATGTAAGATGCCAGTTTTGACAAGTACAGACTAGTGGAGAGTCGTCTGGATTATCAGTGTAACGGTCTCGTCCTTCTCTTTCTCTTTCTGTGTCTTTTACATTAGAAACTTTCAATCCCACCCCCACATCACCCTGATTTTTATCATGAACAGGCTTGTGTCCACATGAACGTGCAGACTTTCCCCTTTGAAAAACAAACCAAAAAAACAAAGTCTTTTTACATAAAATGCACAAAATCGATCTCCAGCACTGTCAAAGGAAGGTGCTGATCGATAAAGCCTGTAAACGGTAACAAAGCACATGTAGCGTGAAGCCAGAAATATAAATGAATAGAAATAAAGGCACACAGCTCTGATGCATAAAGACTTGTGAGCACAGAAGCAGAGTTTATGACAACCTTCTCTCTGGAAGAAGTTTTTCCAAACTCTGTGCTCACTGCTCTAAACGAGCATTTACATGTGGATGAGCTCAAAGTTTGAAGACTCCCTAACAGAGTTCACAGTTATTAATTCTGATCCAGGTTAGAAACCCAGAGGAACAAACCCGCTGCCCACCACACCTGTGGTATTTTAGAAACTTTAAAACATAAACCCTGCAAACATCTGTGTGTGTTTGTTTAAAGGAAACACACACACTGAAAAATCTGCTCCTTCAGAGTGTGTGATGGATGAGAGGTGAGAAATTCTTCTTACCGTGCAGCAGGATCACAGAGAGCAGCCTCATTTTCATCCTCACTGTCCTGTTACAGAGCTCCTCACTGCCTCGGACCTCACCCTCCTCTCAGGAGACTCTCAACAGGAAGCTGTACCACTCTGACAGGAGGCACCTCCACAATAAAAGCTGTCCTAGATACCCACAGGTACAAGTTAACCAGTATCCAGCATCATACTCAGACTGTACAGGCCTCCCAACCACAGCCCACATTGGATTAGTCTTCAGGTTTTCTTTCTGTACCGTGAGGTTTTGATTTGGCACAATATAAATAAAACGGGAGACAAAATTACTGACAAATTTACAGTGATGTGATCAAGATGGTTCAACATGAGCCATTCTTAAACTTTGCTGGAAGAAAGTGAGGAGAGAAACAAAGGGCTTTGATTGGACAGTGAGTCAGAACTCAAACTTGGAGAGGTCAACATCAGCAGTGTTGGCCAAGTTACTTTCAAAAAGTAATTAGTTATACTTACTAGGTACTTCTTCAACAAAGTAGCTAAGTTTGTAACTGAGTTACAATATTTTAAAAGTAACTAATTACTAGAAAAAGTAACTATTGCGTTACTTAGAAAACAGTGGGTCACTCTCTGGGGTCCAGGGTATAATCAGCCGTTTTTGACTGCTTTAGATAATTCCTTTACATTTCAACTTTAAAAACTATTTACTTTGCCTTGTTTGGTATCATTCTGTTATGAGATATATTCTAAAACACTTCTTCAGCAGAGAATCAGAGAGGAGAAACACAAAGATTTTCTTGCTAGCAAGGGCAGCCTCCTGAGCTCACACACCAAGAGTGAGGCTCCAAGATTCGCAAATGAGAAACTGCCCCGGTCTTTATTTATACTTCAGTGGGTGCTTGTGTGGTGTGGTGTGGTGTGGTGTGTGTGTGTGTGTGTGTGTGTGTGTGTGTGTGTGTGTCAGAGTGTGACCCCATAAACGACTTCCCTTGACCTGCTGGTCTGGAAAGTCCAACAGTTCATCTATATGTAAAAAAAAGGCATTTAGACTAAAACTGACATAGCTACGTTAATCCTACCGTAAAACAATAAAACAAGGTACGACCTATCCCATGCTCCTAGGGTGTGGGGGTGAAAGCCAGAACACCCTGGAATGTTACAGACTTTCTAGGATGAGACATTCTTTCAATATGCCACCAACTATATACTTCTAAACACAAATGATTACATGCAGTATTCTACCATATTCAAACTTATATCATTAAAGATTATACTAGTCAGTATAATCTTTAATGTCACTAAGTACAATTTTCCATTGACACATTCTTTTCAGCACAACCTCACATGTCAGAATTTACTGTTATTTTTTTCATTTTGACATACTGTATTAACACAACTGATCTAAAATCAAGCAAAAAAAAACCATAAACCCTGAGTACAAAAAAAGTTGTTTTTTTACTGTAACAACCACAAACATGTTTAATTAATTAGATTTTATTTTCACCTTCAAATATAAATTGTACATTTAAAAAAAAAAGTTTTGTGAATAACAATATTATATTAATATAATATTTACCTAAAAATGCAGCTAAAGTATTTTTTGATAACCATTTAAAACTGTTTACAGAACAATCAGCTGTTCTGCATCAAATAAGATTTCACACAAATTATTTGTGCCACTGCAAAAAAAAGTTCCTGTCTATCAGATAAAGGGGAACATCACAGCCTGATACCTGCAGGCCTGAAAGCAGGAGGTGTATCACTCCTCCTGTTTTCCACCTGGAGACAGCATTTACACTGCCATCACTCCTAAAACTTGCTCCTGTTCCTAAACAAGTCAAGTCAAAGTAAACTTTATTGTGAGCTCAGTTATATACAGTGAAGTATATAGAGACATGAGATTACAAGGCTCCAGTTACGTCAGTACAAAAAACCAAACAAATAGATGTAAAAGGAATAAGAAAATAAATATACACTTAAGACTATGGATTAAAGGATCAAAAGAAATTAGAATTTGAAATATACAATTTACAGTTTTATGATTTAAAGTCACCAATAAACCAAGCAGCTAGTAAACATGAGCAGAATTCTTTAGAATGAGAATTGTCTTGAAGGAAATACAGGGTCTTTGCCTGGTTTTAGTAAGAGACTGATATTTGGAGAGTTCATATTTGGTGGTAGTCTACCATTTTCTTTGATTTCCTGCAACATCCTGTGAAAAACTGGTGCCAGAATCGTCCAGAATTCTTTGTAAAAATCTGTTGGAAAACCGTCTGGACCTGGAGCCTTATTATTGGGCATACTTATCAGAGCTTCCCGGAGTTCACCTGGTTTCAGTGGTGAATCCAGTGCCATTGCTTGGGTGTCTAATAATTTTGGAAGAGTTATGTTGTCGAGAAATTGATAAATTTTATTTGTGGTGTACATAAAGTTTCACAGAAATCCCTAAAAATTTTGTTTATTTTTTTAAGATCATATATTGTATTGCCAGATAAATCTGTAACAGCACATATAGTTGTTTTTTCTTTATTGACTTTTAACTGGTTAGCAAGAAATTGTCCGGATTTGTTACTGTGTTCATAATTTTGCAGGCGAAGTCTTTGTACTAAGAATTTAGTCTTTTTATTAATAATTTCATTTAATTCTAGTTTTGTCTTGGATATTTTGTTTAATATTTCTTGATCTTGGTGTGACACATAGGCTTTTTCTAATAATGTTTTTTTCTAGTTCCTGAATATTTTTGTTTTGTTCTTTCTTTTTATGGGATGAGAAATAGATTATTTTACCACTCATCACGGCTTTCCCTGCTTCCCAGAGGATAGATGCTGATGTTCCGGGAATGTCATTAAAGCCTAAATATAGAGTCCATTCTTTTTTATAGTATTTGATAAACTCTTCATCTTTAAGTAGTGATGTATTAAATCTCCAGTTTTTACTTGGTGTAGTATTATTCTTCTGTATTAGTGTTAAAGATAGAGCATGATCGCTGACAGCTATAGGGTGAATCTCAGTGTCTGTAATGTTACTCAGCAGTGAGCTGCTGACCAAAAACTGGTCTTCATATGTGCTTTGACAAGTCTCTTGATGAACAACAATGGCAATGTTTTGATTGGTGGGCATGGTATATTTTTCCACCAATAGGAACAATTCAGGAAAAAAATTGCACATAGTTTTTAATCTTAACTCTGGTTTTACATGGCCTATTAACACAATTTAAAAACTGCCATATAGATTGATGTTCATACTTTAACACAAACATGCAGACTCAGATTTGTCTTGGGTTGAACATGGTAAATGGTAAATGGCCTGTATTTGTATAGCGCTTTTTACTAGTCCCGCCTAGGGACCCCAAAGCGCTTTTACACATCCAGTCATCCACCCATTCACTCTCACATTCACACACTGGTGGAGGCAAGCTACAGTTGTAGCCACAGCTGCCCTGGGGCAGACTGACAGAAGCGAGGCTGCCATATCGCGCCATCGGCCCTTCTGGCCAACACCAGTAGGCGGTAGGTGAAGTGTCTTGCCCAAGGACACAACGACCGAGACTGTCCGAGCCGGGGCTCGAACCGGCAACCTTCCGATTACAAGGCGAACTCCCAACTCTTGAGCCACGATCGCCCAACATCAGTAAAACTGCCATTACCAAACACATCACGTATCATATCATGGATAACAGCTAATGATACAGGGAGAAGGTTCTTATTTACCTTTTTTTTTAAAAAAATTGTAAAATTTTGGGGCAATTTGATTGTTGACATCTGACGCAAATGTATCGGCCGTGAGCTCTGATGCTGTCAAAAAAGATTCTATATGTTTAAAATGATGCTGTGCTGGTCAGATAAGTTCCCAGTAAAACTCAACAACTGTGGGAATAAACCTGAACTATCTGAGGAAAATCTGCGGTGTGATCACAACTGCGATAATGCACAACTGAACAGCACATATACCGAGAAAACATGCCTTTTTTCCAGCAGAGCAATTTGAGTTCTAGGCATCCCAGAAGTGATACAGAAAGCATAAAGTCAAACATAACTTTTAAACTAATGAGGCCCTGAAGGCAAAAAACTACATTTTCCGCAAAAATGACGTCACTTCCAGTTTCGGGCAGGTAATGGCAGACATGAGATAGTTCGCACTGACGTCTATTTCAATGTAGGAAATGTTACAAACAGTTGATTGGATCGGCAAGGCGTGTTCCTGGAATATTATGTTTTTGTTGCTGCAAGGTCAGGTGTTCTGGGCATGTCCCACCAGGAGGAGGCCCCGGGGCAGACCCAGGACACGCTGGAGAGATTATATCTCTCGGCTGGCCTGGGAACGCCTTGGTGGTCCCCCGGATAAGCTGGAGGAGGTGGCTGAGGAGAGGGCAGTCTGGGCTTCACTGCTTAGGCTGCTGACCCCACAACCCGGCCCCGGATAAAGCCGAAGAAGATGGATGGACAGAAGTGCTTTTAATGCAATTTTTGCAAAGCTATATGTGGAAGGAAACCGTGACTTAGGACAAGCTGATGGAAGATGTAAGTACAACTCCTCCTGTTTCATATGTACAAAAAATTATTGCACTAGCTTATGTGGTTCCTACAGTGATTTAAAAACAGTTACACAAAACGAATTGTGCACACTCTGAGCAGTTTTAAATGGATAAGAAAAGAGCCACAGACCAATACCTCTGCTCTTTGCACAGTCTTTAGTCAGAAATGAGCCAGTTTACAAAACTCCTCTCATGACCTGTTGATAAAACTATTTCTGTTTTTCTTTGAATTCTATCCATCCATCCATGTTCTTATACTTATCTAATTCAGGGAGGGTGGAGCCCATGCCAGTTACCACAGTGTGAAAGGGGGGTACACCCTGGAAAGGTCTGAAATCAGTTGCAGGGCTTTATTGCCCTTGTCAATGAAAAATGTTTTCAGCCCAGAGAGCACAGCTCTGCCTACTGTCTCCTCAGACAGACAGCTCAAGCTTCAAAGCAGAACATGATTATAGCTCATCACTCCCTCCTGATGTGACGCCCAGAAAAACAGAGGAGCGATGAGGGCTCTGCAGATACATTGTCCTGGGGTCTGCAGCTGGATGATGGTGGTGTTAGCATTTTTATTCTCAGTGTCTGCAAATGCTTTCTTCTTTGTTGATGAATTCATAAGTGATGTGAAGCGGCATGACAGTGCTTTTCATCTATGGAGTGAGACAGATGCCAGCTTGTGTTGTTGCTCTGGGTCCTCACTGTGTTTTGACTTTACTGTAAATCCATGTTGTTTTTCTCATGCATCATTTTTCCCTCTATTTTATATGTGTGTTTTTTTAACCTACATCTTTCTGGTTTATTATGGAAAATAAGTTTCAACTTCCTCACTAGCTTCCCTCCTACTTATTGTGTCCATGTGTGTCCTGAAGTTCAACAACACCAGTCCGAGGGAAGACTCAGCATCAATCAGACTGGTTAATTGTTTTTTATTGGTTCATATAATTTGAAACAAGGAAAATGAATATGTCTATATAATCTTTATGGAACATGATATACTACATACATCAGAGAGGTTTGGCTTCCCAAGATCTGCTAGTATTCAGGGACTCTGAGAGGAGAGCTGGTTTCATGTCTTAATTCAGTGAGTGTTCATTCCAAATGTTCCCTCAGACAAAACCTGTTGACATTAGATTCATATCAAAGGAAAGTCAATACTTGAAGGATGGAGGCAGAGGGCCAACAGAATAACCAATAATGGAATGTGCTGCTGCCCCTCCCCCGCCATTCTCTACTGACAGATGGGTACACCTGTCAGGTACCTGAGCCTGTACCAGAGACAAAATGCTGGGAACTGCCTCTGGCACGGGAGTGTTGCTAGCTCGAGCATACAGATTGTCATTTTAATATTAGAAAAAAATAATGCGAGTAAATACAGAACTTTTGAAATCATGATTAATTAAGGGGGAAAAGTTATCCAAACCTAGCTACCCTGTGTGAAAGACCAATGTGAAACACAGCAGCAAGTCCACCTCTGGCTAAAATAAGCAAAATGAAGGTTTGGTCAGTCAAAGTCTGGACCGAGCTGCTTTGACGTGACCTTAAACAGGCCATTCATGCTGAAAAACCCTGTGATGTGTTTGAATTAAAACTATTTTTAAAGGAAGAGTGGGCCCACAGCAACATCCCAGCGATTTTTTAAAGCCAGTTATAATAAGCTCATTTGATAAATAAAGAAAGACATAACACAATGGGATATTCTGGTCCTTTCATTACTTGGAGCAGCCAAAGTGGTGAGTATGAACCTTCTTTGTCCTTTGTTTCTGTTCCAAACATTACCTGCAAGAGTCCCTCTTTCCACCTTTGATATACTAAATCCACAAATCTCCACATTCATTTGGCAGAAAAAGAGACACAGAATAAGACTTGGCACTCTGCCTGGGGCTGCCGAACTTAGAAATGACCAGAAATCTTGATCCAGATAGAACAAAATACAGCTAAGAACCTGTCTTATTAACACTACCTCTCATGAATGCAAAGTTGGTCAAAAACCCAACTTTGCATTCATGATTGGATAAAACATACTCTGAAGATGTGGAAAACAAGCATCTGTAGTCATGTATCTGTTTCAAAGGCCGTACCAGTGAGAGGCAATCTAGAATTCCAGCCTTCACTGTGGGACAGTGGCTTTAAGACGTGGGCCAATCCAGGCCTTCATACAATATATCAAGTATTCAATGGAACAGAGCTCGAGTCATTTAACCAGCTTCAGAAACAGTTCCAACTCCCCTCTAAAGACTTAGATGGATATGTATGCAAAAGGCTTATAAATGCTGCTAAAATAGGGATGTATTAAGGAGAAATGGGAACTAAACTTAAATGTTAAAATCACTGATGATGTATGTGTGGGAAGAGCTCTGCAAAAGCTGTCACAAAGGAATAAACAGTCAACTGTGGAGAGAATTTGACTGGAAATTTTAATTCAGATTTTTAATACAGCTCTTGTTATCTCCTCATATTATAAAGAACCCGATATAGAACTATGTTGGTGAAAATGTGGGAAAACAGGAGATTATTCACATACATTTTGGGATTGTCCATTAATCCAAGGATTCTGGATAAGAATCAAAAAAGAAACAGACAAAATCCTCCAACTTATTTCTCCACTAAATCCAATCACATCTCTGTTAAGAGCTATACCTAGATAGACCTATAGTCCTGACAGAAACTATTCTAACGATACTCCTATTGATAGCTAAAAAAAGCAATAAGAGGAGAGTGACAGCAAGTTTGCAACTGAAACTGGACATCTTCCCACAGAGGTGGAGCTGTGTGACTAGATACCCCAGTGACTGAAACAGAATCCTGGAACGCTGTACTATAAGGTTATAAACTCCCCTTATGAAATCTCTCTCTCGTTGGTCTTGGTCTGTTTGGTTTCCATGGTCCTATGTCAGAAAATGTTAACATCCTGGTTGCCTGCTCGTACTTGTTTTTGTTTTGCTAGTGCTTTTTTGTCATGAAAATGACAAAATACAAGGTTATAAAAAGCAGAAGAAGAAGAAGAGTGGGCCAAAGTTCCTCATTGCTAGTTAACAAAAAGCTTGATTGCAGTTCTTGTTACCAATCACTTTTTCACATTTGGCTGGTAGGTTTGAAAAACTTTCCCCCAAGAATTCAGTGATCATTTAAAAACTGAATTCCATATTAATTTTGGGTGATCGTTGTCTAATATTAACATTTGTTTGATGATCTGAAACATGAAAAAATGAGAAAAGAGTAAAAATGTGAATCCTTTGTCACAGCACTATGAACTGCAGTTCTTTCCATTTATTGTGACATATATAGTGTGTGATGTACGTTTACTGTAGAGGGGCCACGTGTTTAGTTTACTGGTTCTTGTAAGTCATGTGTATTCTTGCTTGCACTTGAAACAGTTATTTGGCTTAAAAAAATAACACAAAAATAACAAAAAATAACACCAAATGATTTATTAACGCAGATGAAAAAAGTGAGTGTGAATGTGTCTGACGTCACAGTGTTTTTGTGCGCTGTGTAAAAGTAATTGCCTCTGATTGTGAGAGCGGTGATTCTGCAGGTCACCAGCTATTAAAAAAAAAAAAAAAAAAAAAAAAAAGAGTGAAAAAGAGACAAAATTTACATTGTAGATGAAAAATAATCTTAGGAAAAAGGTTTTGTGTTTATCAGCCAAGAACAACTACAATCTCATTTTCTGTGGACTGTTCACAAAAACAGAGAGCGAGAGATGTGTGTTGATTAAGCAGTGATAATAATAATGAAAATGTCTTAGTTTGTCACTTTCAGGTGACAAGCAGACCTGAATCAATTTTCCACATGCAGCGGTCGGAAGAAAGTTATAGTTTAACATTATTGGAAACGTTCAGGCCAAGTTTCTGGCTAACTTATTTACAGCTCCATGTGTCTCTCAAACTCACAAGCGAGCTCTCACTCCTCCCTGAAGACAAGGAATGCAGCTCCAAAGAGCAATAACATGGCAGATAAAGAGACAGCAGCAAAGTCCTGAGTAAAGACTCCCAGCAAGCAGCAGCAGTGTGGACAAACAGCATCAGAGAAGAAGAGCAAACCCATCATCCTGAATGATTGGATGAATGGCACTGTGTTTCCAACAAGCTGCAACTTCACTGTGCATGTGACAAGAACATTTGAGGAGAACTGAGGAGACTGTTGGAGTTTGACATTTGCCACCTTTGGAGTAAAATGGCAAGAAGAGACAGTGAAACACAGGACAAAGCTGAAGGAGAACTGCCGGCTATTGGACTGTTGAAGTGGGAGAGGACAACAGAGTGAGAGCAGTGGTGAGAACACATAGGAATTTTGTTTTTAATATGGGAAATCAAACTTGGGGTTAGCAAACCTGGGGAAAAGAAAACTGACTGCTTAAGTTGGAAAATTGTGAAGGAGTCTAAAACACTGCAAAAAGAAACATATACAAGATCACACACACAAGCAGAACATGCATTAACCCTACTAACACAAATACAAGAGAACTCATGAAGATTAGACAACATCTTAAGCATGTGAGTCTGTTTATCATCTTGTCCAAGTCACTTAGTGTGATGAGAAGTGATGCAAAGATCAATGGGCTCATAGCACATTAGTTAAGAAATGATCAAATAATAGCAGAGAAGTGTGTAGGAAAGGCAGCTTTAAGAACATGCTCTGCTGGAGATGCAGCTCCACAGACATGCATTAAACCTGCCTAATAACACAAACACACATGCAATGAAGATCAGCTTGTTATCTCTCATCAGTGTTAAAATAGTGTCAATATAACAGACACTTGTTATCAAATGCTGAATTTATCCAATGTTGACAACTAACTCTCTAGGTTGCAGGACAACAGTTTAACTTTTGTGGGAAAAAAAAGATTCTGGTTTGACCAACCAGTGATCAGACAATAAATTTAGTTGTTAATATAGTGAATTGGGAGATGCTTTCTGCTTGATTGATGCAGCACAAGTAATTTACTGTATGAGGGAAATTCTATTTTTGTGATTACATTTTGAACATGAATTTCTGTTGTCCTGTCAACGTAGTGGGTTAATAGCTGATATGCAAATTAGTTGATCGTTCTTAGATTGAGGAAAGGTGACTGAATTCTAGCACGAGTGAATGAGATGTGTTGGAGTTTGTTAGAGTGGAGACTCTAAAACACTGAGTTTCCTGTTTTGATGTGCGAGTGAATCCTGTACCTAGATACACAACTCTGAATACGTCAGAACAAACTTCTTTTGTGAAGTGCATGACAACATGTCACATGTTTTATGATGAAGGGAAAAAGGAAAACTGAATAAAATGGGTGTGTGTGGCCTAAATGAGTGAAAAGCACAGACCTGGGGATTAAACTCATATCTAATAACATATTAGGCTTATGTTGTGTGTTGTGCAGCTGATGGTTGGTTTGGAGTGAATCTAGTTGATGATTTTTCTTTTGTTGTGAAGTTGAGCCTGCCAATTAGTATGATGGTATGATAAACCATGCTAACGGTATGATTTACCCTCCTGAGATGAGGAGCTTGTGTCATGACTTAACAAGGCCTTTTTATTTTGTTACTTTCACAGTGCACTGAAAGTTTTGTTCAATAATCTCTGTTTGAGCAGATCTGCACGATTAGAAGCGCTATACGATACGTCGTCAAGAAAATTGTTACAAGTGAGCTTCTCCACATTAAAATGGGCTTGGGAGAAAGTCACTTATCTGGGGACAATTAGAAAGTAAGTTCCTGCCCAAAAAGGATTCAGCGAGGTAATCCGATCTAAAGTTCTTCTTTTTCTTTTTGAAATGACGTCATTTTGCTGAGAGTGGAAACGTAATGCGACGATCGATTCCACTATTAGCAAAGAAAGAAAGAATGAATGTATGAATGAATGAGTGAAAGAGAAAAAAAAAACTGATTGGTAAAAGCTGACAAAAGCTGACAAGGCTTGACCACTACTCAAGGTTAACCTCCGCCTAGACAGGACAAAAGGGTGGATGAATCTATGTGTGTTTCCTTTTACAGGAGCAGAAAGATGACAGCAACATTCGAGGTTGCATGACGATTTAACCTTTTAGGTGCCACTTTCTGTGTCTGTGCATCTACCAGGGGTGTTATTCACTACCTTGTGTTGCTCACAGAGGAAACTGTGAGAAAGAGTGTATACATCTGCGCAGCGCTAACATTGCATTTTCTTTTCTACAGCATTACAGTTCTTCATGTGATTTGATGATGTGATTTATACCAGGACAGCTGGTTGATGTTTTTTCCTACTACAGGATTTCTGGGTTTATGTGTGAAGAAAACTGTGTTTACAGGTTATGAGTGGTGATGCTGTTACACTGTGTTTTTGGGAAAATGTGAAGGTTACTTTGACAATGTGAATAACATGTGAGAAATTTCCTGTGTTGAAAACTAGTGTCACTTCTTTCCACAGCTATGGATGGCTAACTTTATGGTCTTTTTACAGCACCTCTGGAACCGGTCGACCTGCGTCTGACCACCGGGATGGTCAATGTGTATTGCTAATGTTTGTTTTTCTAAGAGTACATGTAGAGGATTCGGCAGAAGCGGACAAGTGACATAAGAAAAACAAATAAGTTTTTTGAGCTCATAGTGATTAATGAGTGGAGTGACTTTGCTTAAGGGAAGTCACCGATTACATTAATGTTAACTGAGTACATGGGATGATCCATGTCTGAGGCAAATTATGGAACTACTTGTAGTTTACTGATTTGAGAAAACCTGCACATGACACTTGTCTTGCTGATGTTGAATGCTTTATTACTCTTATGATACAATTATTTATAGGTGTGAAGTTTGATTTCACTTCCAGGTCTGTTTTCCAGGCCATGATGGTGTGTATGCAGGCTCCTGGCGGAGCCAGGTGTTAAGCAACCTTAATATGCAAAACACGCTAACATCTTTTATTGCAGGGTTACGGAGCTACTCCGGAGGAGACACCCTGATGTTGCCTCGGACATGATCTAGCTAACCTTTTTCTTTAAGACAGGAATCTAGGTTTGATGAGTTGACTCATGGGAGTGTCCATGCGTCAAGAGGAGGGGTCCAGGATTAACATGAAACAATGTTTTCTATTATTGTTGCAGTGATTTGTGTGATTAACAGTTCATTTATGGGTATTTTAACCTATGCAAGTGGAGCATCCATGTTCAGATGAGGCTTTGATGGCCTATAAGTGAAGTTCACTGAACTAAAGAATGTGGTTTGATGATTGTTGACATGCTCTCCAAATAGAAGTTTTTCCTCCTAGCAAGGAAATACAGGTGCAGCAGTCAAAGTATTGCTGAAAGGGATCTCCTGAGGCCCAGTGAGAAACAAGAACCATTCCAGGCATAGCTGACAGTCCAGGCAGTGGTTGAGGTCAAAGGTCGAGCTGTTTGGGCCCATCATGAGATTAGACTTTGGAGCCACAGGAAGGAACTGAAGCTGCGTTGGAATGAGCGCTGTGCCAAGGGGGCTTTCCAGAGGCCAACAGAGGAGATTGTGGACAATAGACGGGCACCTGAAGGATGAGGGGAGCGTGCCAAGCTCCATCGACAGCGCAGAGGGAGTCCGAGGATGGCATCATGATTCTGTGAAAAGCACAGGAACCAGAAGCTATGGTGGTGATGGCAGCAGTTTCCTATGAACATCACCTAATGCTGTGCCACTGTACTGTGCTTATGATGACACTCTGAAGACTGCTGGGATCTTAACAGCAGTAAGATAACTGGACCCAGCACCCTTTCCACAGAGGGGTTTTTCTGCAGAGCATGGACAATGGAGGAGTCATAAGTATCCCCCTCGCAGGACGAAGGCCTGAAGTGAGGTGATGGGGGTTGATAGAGGCCATAAAACTAGAGTGCTGAAGAGGTCTGCAGCTTTGGAGATAACTGAGACCCATGTTGACAAACAACAAAACTAACTGGTATGTTTGAATGTTTATTCTACATACATTTGGACTCCGGTCCTATGGACAGTGATGGAAACAACTGGAAGAGACATTCATGACGCCCTGCCGAACTAAAACCACTCTGCACAGATGATGGGTGATCACCGCAGAGCTGGGATGTTTTTGAAAATGTTACTTTCTTATTTTAACTATTAAATTAACAATTCATTTGTTTGCTCGTAGGATGCAGTTTACCATTGGATGAGATCAATGAGGAATGGGATAACTGCTAATACATTTGTTAAACTGTGTACTTTTACAGTAATTTAGGGTGATTGACATATGCTGAGTATAAAAATGTTTGCATTGACACTGTCAGACATGAGGTGATCATAACTGGGAACTTTTCTAGCATAAAGGTCAAAAAGGGGGGAATGTTAGGTTTTGTAATGTTGATTGTCATTTATGCTTAGAAATATCTACTTATATATGCTTAGAGGTGTATAATTAATTGTGTAGTGATAGGATGTGTGATCTTTAATAGTCTGCAAAGGCTTGGTGTAGATTCCAGAGTGTTCTGGAATCCACACCTACATCCTGGGAGCATGGGAAGAGGTCGTACTTTGTTTTATTGTTTTATGGTAGGATAAACGTGGCTATATCTGTTTTAGTCTAAGTGCCTTTTGTTTACATGAACTGCTGGACTTTCCAGACCAGCAGGTTTAGGGAAGTCATTTATGGGGTCACGCTCTGACCCCACACACGCACACACACACACACACACACACACACACACACACACACACACACACACACACTCCTTTGTTTACATGTATACCTATGTAAGATGTTATATGTTAATGACCCTATGCATATTCATGTAACCACAATAAAAGGAGTGCTATGGGGAACCTGGCTGAGAGTCTGATGGAGGTCAAGTGGTGGAACGACACTTGGCTCCAGGCAGGTCTCCCTCATGCATGAGTAACATGAAGAACTTTGCCTACTTTGGGTCTTGCTTTGCTGTGTAATTATATTGTCTTCAACGTTCCAGCGAATAGGTTTAAGCTACAAACCTATCAGTCACCACCTGCAGAACCTCTCCTTTATTGGGGATGTCTTGCTAATTGCCTATAACTTCCACCTGTTGTCTATTCCATTACACAACATCAGTGTTGCTTCCTAAGTGGACAGTTTTATTTCACCGAGGTGTGTTTGTCTTGGAGTTACATTGTGTTGTTCAAGTGTTCCCCTCTTTTTTTGTAGTGTATGTTTATTTTAATATCAAGAAGAAACCACCAGGAGCAGGATGACTGACCAGAACATAAGAAGATGTCTGATTCTAATGGCAGGAGTGTTGACTGAGGTCACACAGGGACATGGAGTTGCTTGTGGTTCTGGGAAAGGGATGAATAAAGTAGATCATAACAAACAGAAAGAAACAACAACTCAGCCTCAGCTTATGAAGCAAAGCGTGACTGCCAGCATCAGACATGCTAACACCTGCAGAAACCTACAGACCTGAGCTGACAAGTACAACCATCACTCACTAACACAGCAAATCCATGACAAATAAGGAAAAGCAGGAACTACATGTTTCATCTGCACACACAGATCCAGTCCTAATGAAAAGGAATAAAGGATCCAGAAACAGTGATTTCCCCTCATCATGGCCCTTCCTCTGCTTCAGGCATGTGAAGACTACAGGTGTGATGCACTCTGGTCACTAATTGGTCTTCTGCAAAGTGAGGAAGAGCGAGAGAGCTCTGGGGCTTTTCTACAAAGGTCAAACATAACGTCTGAGTGTAGTTTTGAGTTAATGTTTATCTGAGTGTCCAGCCAACAGCTCTGGACAAAAGCTCCAAGCTGATACAGTCTGGTATCTGTAGAACACAGCAGACAGGTAAACAGAACACCTGGATCATCCTCCTGACTGAAGTCACCTGCATGTTATGATCAGCATGTAGAAAGTGACCTGAAACAGAAACTGATCACCTGAGCCAAGACACCAACCGCTCACAGAGGACGAGCTGCAGCATGTTAGGATATGAGGAAATATTTCAGAAATATATGTTTATCATAAAATCAAGAGGAAACCAGCCAGAGCAGATACATGTACAGGCAGAATGAAGAGCTGCTGCTGCGTTCACAGCCCCTCTGTAACACGTTGTCCAGCTT
The DNA here is from genome assembly GCF_056152115.1 of Neolamprologus brichardi. NCBI lineage: Eukaryota > Metazoa > Chordata > Actinopteri > Cichliformes > Cichlidae > Neolamprologus > Neolamprologus brichardi. The sequence goes on from NC_142106.1 coordinate 2,148,293, forward strand.
CTCCTGCTTACAATGCAAGCTGCTGCGGGTGGAGGTTGGATGGCGTTCCTTAGGAGAGCTCCACAGTGACAGATGTGACAGGGAGTGTCTGAGTGTCTGCAGCCAAAATCAGGGCCAGTGCAATTTCCGAACATGAAGGAAAGGAGCTTCAGTGTTCCCTTTAATGTCTCCTTTAGCTGAGGAGAAACTGGAGCATCCTTTATGAAAGGACACGTTCAGCAGAGAAAAAACACAAACAGATATTTGAACCAGCAGGGGGAGCTAATCATTATTTGTTGTTATCTTCCATCCATGCCAAATCTACACCCTTGGAGCTTCTGTATGTTAGCATTTAGCAGCTGGCTACTGACAAAAAGGCAGCTCTGCCCAACTGAAGAGCAAACTTAAGAGTTCAGCTGCCTGAAAATCTGTGACTGTGGGATATTTTGGCCCTATGGTAGTGTCGGGTCTTTACCTTACAATATAAAGCACGCTGTGGTTGTGATTTGGTTCTCTAAAAATGAACTGAATTGAGTAAAGGGGGAATAATGATGCAGCTGCAAAGTTTTGCAGCTTCTTCTGTTGCACTAACATACATTTGAAGATTGTTTATGGAGCTTTCTCAGAAGTCTGAAGCGATTTTTTGTGATTCAGTGTTTTATTATGAAGGGAAATCCTTTGAAATCTATATGAGAGACAAACAGGACGTGTGCTCTGTGAATGGTGTGATAGAGTCAGAGGTTTTCTCAGGCTGCACTCATTCATATAAAAAAAACTGAAAGCACAAAGATTAAATTACTGTCAGATTTCTGAAACGTGCAGAGCAGCCAGTTCAGTTCTTCCCACCAATCAAGGCTGGGACTGACACACAGAGGTCACTGAAGGTCAGAGGTCATTTTTAGACTTCATATTTACTCCTCGAGTTTCTGTCACAGACACACCAACTGATGTCACATGATCAGCTGCCTCTACTTCACTCAGTTACTTCCTGCAGCACCAAGGAAACTCAGCATTCAATCACCTGGACTTGGACTCAGTCTGGTCTCTGTGGGAGCTGGAATCACTCAGTGAATGAAGGAGTGTAGGATCTGTGTGTGACTCGCTGAACATCAGTCCAAGCAGCAGAGACGCCTTCATCACCTCCTGTTTCCACGATCAGCTGATCACAGCTGGGCACAGATGCTCTTCACAGAGCTGTGCTGACTAATATAATGAAGGCAAATAATGTTAATAAGATCAGGAAATCTTAGTGTGACGCAAAGAGCTGAATCTTGTAACTCTGTGAATCTACGTAGATTTAAAAAAACACTGCTGCATGATCATCATTGTTTCAGATAATATAAGCTGGTAAAAAGCCGTTGATTTGCTGTTCTGTGAGGTTAAAGATATCCTTATGTTGGCCTATGAACCAAAAAGTGTAGATTAGCAACAAGTGTAGTGACACGAGCTGTGTCTCCACAGATGAAACACAACCTGACCCTGACCCTGACCAGATGGTGGAATCGGATGTAATAGCAATAGAATTGCTGTCCCAGCCTGAAAAAAAATATTTATTTTTAATAAAGTTGAATCATCATCAACAACAAATTTCAATGCATCTGGATTGACAAAATGTATGAGTAGACCCAAAATACAAAAAAGACAGCTGTTCTGTGACAAACATTATATATACCAATGTCAGCATTTACTTCAGTGGCATCCTCAGGAGAGTCAGCTGCCAGCAAGAGTTCCAGGTCACTGGTAGAAGGACGCTTTCTGCCTTGTTGGATAATCTTTCTTTTAAATGTTGTTGGCCACCTCTCCAGCAACCTGCCTGATACATCCTCACCAAACATCAGTATACAATCCTGTTCGATCTGTAACAGGGATACAGAATTATATCTGCTTTCTACAAAATATTAAAGTGTGTTTACATGGTCAAAATAATGAATAATATTCACCAAGCCTTTGATATCTTTGAAACGTGGAAAAACAGACAGTATGTTGCTTGACAGCAGGGGGTCAAGGACCGTGTTGTGCCGATAAACAAATGTCAACTTCATCTTCTTCTTGACTGTGTCTTCATCAGCTGAATGTTTCATCAGAGAGATTGCTTCCTTGCACTCATCCTCACTCAGTGGTCTTCACTCGGTGATCCATCTCCTGGTGCTAGACAATATAAAATACAGCTTTATCAAAACTAATAACAACATTTGATAACCAGTATTAATACAGAACCACAATTTGGAACTATATATTTCCACTGAATTATAAATGTTACCTCCAGAAGTTAATCGCCTCTCTTTAGCAGTGCATCTCTGTATGGTTTTAATCCTCCAGGCCAAGTACCCAGTGCCACTCTCGCCATCATAATAATGTTCCTTGGAGAGGAATCCGTTCTCCACCAGTTTGCTGGTGAGAATGTGTATTAGCTATCTCAGTCTCAGAGTAGCATTTTTCTAATTTTGATTGAAACTGTCAGAAAACAGCAGCCTCGAGTAAGCCAGGATATTAGTTTACAGAGGCTGTTAAAGTGATATGTCTAACGGTAAAATGTTGGTGACACAATAATTTCATCTTAATGGCACTGACATATTCATAGGGTAAATTTTAGAGAGAAAATATCATGAGGTAGTCGTGATTTTCCAAATATTCCACCTTGTAGTGCAGTTTGCACAAATTGTTGTAAAAATGCACTTGAATGCATTTGACTGCATGTATTTGGAATGTCTCACTGTTGTCTCAACAACAACAGAAACAACATAGTAATAGAAACAAAAACAACTCTACAAATCAAGTTAGAGTTGTTAAGTCCACAGTGTGTACGCTGCAGTTCTCCAGAAAGTTGTAGAATTTTGACCATATAGCCCAAAACTTGTCCAGTTTATTTCTTAATGTATAAGTTATTTTCTCCATAGTTAGTATAGATGTCAGTCCACATATTTTTTGATTTTTCCAACACATAGCAATACAGCGCTTGGTCCAATCGTTAACAGAGCCCTATTGTTTGCAGCAGGTACAAAATTATTCGGGTATATATTTAAAATACATATTTTAGGATGAAGTGGAATCACATCACCAATAATTTGACTCAACAGATTTATTACCTTTTCCCAAAAGATTTTCACACGTGGACACTCCCATATGCAGTGAAATAAAGTGCCTGTCCACTCCACACTTAATACAGGTGTCTGGGATGTTTGGGATGAATTAAAATGATGCATTTTTGACGGAGTAAGATATTGTCTTGTTAACCATTTATATTGAAGTAGTTCAGATTGCACATTAATTGTCTGACTCTGGGCCAAGGAGGATAATTTATACCACTCATCATCAGATATATCTATTTGCAAATCATTCCTCCAAGCCTCTAAAATAGACGGTGTTGGTTCTTTGGAATTTTTCATAAATAATTTATACAATGCAGAAACTTGGCCTCTCCCATTTAGATGCTTTATAACTGTGTTCTCTAGAGAGGAGTAGGTGGGGATTTCTAAGCTGCTACCTTGTGTGGTTGAGATAAAAATTTCTTAATTGAAGAAATCATATTTTACCTTTAAAACATTTTAAAGCAAACATGATGGTGAGCTGAGGCCAGTGGCTGGATTAACATTCATTTAACAGTCTTAATCACATATCATCCCACTGATGAGCAGGAACATCTTCTGTTTTTTATACTGACTGCCACCCTGTCGTTGTGCTGTGCCCTTCTCCATAAGTCAGGGTTCCTTTGAACAAAGACGTGGACATGAATATGTTTGTGGTGAGAGACTTTAATAGTTTATTATTACAGCGCAAAACCTGTGTAATACACACACAGTCACAGCTGTCATTTCTGAAAATACAAGTCATTGCAGAGCTGCAGGAAAACATTTAAACATCCCAAAATATTTTACTTAAAAGCACTTTTAAAAACAACCCACAAAGTGCTGCATAATAAGACCAAACATGAAAAATCCCAGGCCCAGCAGTAAAGATACAACAGCAAAGCTGACACTCCTGCTTTTATACTGGTTACTGGAGCTTCAGGAGGGGCCAATGATGTCACAGAACAGCAGCCAATCAGAGACAGTAGGATGAAGGTCCTCCATAAGGCAGAGTGTGTCCCCACTTTCCTGTTCAGAGACAAACATCAGTGATTTCAGCTCAGATCTGGTGACCTTTGAACTTTCCTGACACACACATGTTTGTGCTCTGTGGAACAACTGACACACTTCTTACCTTTTAGCTTCATCCAAAGGAGCAGAACTAATACCAGAACCAGGCACGGACAAAATCGCCATAAGTTTGGGACCAGGTATAGTCGAACTCGACCTCCTCATCTTCCTCTTTTGATTTACTGTTAGCAGGAGGGATTTTTTTCTTGGTAGTTTGGGGGCTTGATGTACTGGGAGCACGAGTGGGTGTTTTAGGGGTAGTAGTAGGAGGAGCTTTTACAGTAGGAGGAGGATCTGTGGGAGGATCTGTGGGAGGATCAATGGGAGGATCTGTGGGAACAATGACAAAGATGGTTCAGTCAGTTTATTATCTGGTCAGTTCATCAGTTCCAGTAGTCTGTGGAAGCTTCCTCACTGATACACAGAGCTGTCTGAGTTCTTGAAAGACTAAAGAAAGGAGCTTCACGTTTTCCTGTGTCGCCTCCTGTAGAAGAGGATACACTGAGACTATCTGTCATGAAAGTCTTTATTTATGGACTTTATCAGGCACAGGATGGAGAGGAGTGCAGTGACGGTCTGGGCGTACCCATCTTCTTCTCTCATATTCATCTGAAGAACGCTGACAGAAATCAGCATTATAGAATAAATGAGTTAGATCAGGATCAACTGCAGACGACTGGATCGAGTGATTCTACCTGATTAAACTTTTGCATATTCACTGATAAATTGCTTGAATACAATATCCACTATTCTCTGAGTCTCTCAGTAAAGCAGCTCCACATGGCTGCATCCTGAGTCCTCTCCTGTACTCCCCTCACACAGACACCACTGCTAGCCTGCCTACAATACCAATGGACAGGTGTATCAACTGTGGTGGGCCCGATCAGCAGAGGAGATGGTCTCATTCCAAACAGACTAGCTGCATCTTTCACAGCAGCTATAAGATGTGCTTTTCTCTGCAGTTGCTTCAGTGCAATTTACAGTAAGGTGTACACTTAAAACCTTAGTGACTCATATTTGTGTGATTCATTCAAATATTCTCCTCTTGAAAGAGAAACATGGGCCTGAAAAGAAACTAATGTTCACATCTGTCAGTCACAACCTGACACTGAGTCTCTTTAGTAAATCCAGCAGTGTTTTAAAGTCAAATAGAGGTTTTGTGCCACCACAGTGAAGATGGACTTCTTTGTTCCTTCTTTAATATCCCAACCTTTATAATGATGGGATAATTTTCTCTGGCTCTTCTAGTTTATGTGATCTGAATACATTAAGAGAACATGTATCGATAAAGTAAGATATAACCTACCACCTTTCATTGATCTGTTTGACATATCTACTAAAGTCAAGGAAAAGAGGTTGAATGAGAAAGATCATTGCACTGACCTCTGACTGTCAGCCTGAATTCAGGAGACTTCTTATCAACACCAGCTGAGCACGAGTAGAGACCTTCATCAGACTTCTGAACATTAATGAGAATCCACTTTCCTTCAGGATCAAATCCAATCCTTTCAACATCTTTATAGAAATTAGAGTTCTCCTGTTCACCATATCTGGATTTACAGAGCAGAGTCACATTACTTCCTGTCCACACAGGAGATGAAGGGATGTCCAGGATCAGGGAACCAGCTGACCAACAGAGACACAAACAGCGTGATACAGAGACAGACTTCCACCAACACACAGAGTCATACAGACACAGCTGGAACATCTGTACCTGAAACAATGATGTTGACTTCATCACTACGCTGTCCAGATGAGCTTTCACAGAAGTAAGCTCCATCAGAGGGGTTACGCAACATGAGTTGACACAGAGAATTTTTAAGAACAAGGCCTGCAGCTGCTCCACACCTCTCAGTGACTCCTCCTCTGGTCCTCTTCACTGTCCATCCATCAACTGTTATTCCATCATCATCATCACAAGACAGTATCACCAGAGCACCACCAGTGAAGAACTGATTGTGATTTGGCTCTACACTCAGAGAGACTGAAGGGCAGACAGATACACAGACAGAGTAAATGTATTTGTGTTCTTGTTGGAGTCTCACTGATGGTTTTCACTTCCATCGACTCACCTGCAGAAACAGTCAGTGCAGAGAGATGCAGCACACACACACCTGCAACAGGAGGACAGAGGTCACTGAAGGTCAGAGGTCACTGAGGTTCAGAGAAAGTGTGACTGTGTACTACAGGGGTGGGGAACTCCAAGCTTCGAGACCTAGTGTCCTTCATGATTTAGACGTGTCCTTGATCCAACACAGCTTATTTAAATGGCTAAAACACCTCCTCAACATGTCCTGAAGTTCTCCAGAGGCCTGGTAATGAAATAATCATTGGATTCATGTGTGTTGACCCAGGGTGAAATCTACAACCTGCAGGACACTGGCTCTCGAGGCCTGGAGTTTGACACCCCTGGTGTACGAGCTTCATTCTCTTATAGGGCAAAAAAAAAACTGCATAAATCCTGCATGATTCTTCAACAAAGGTGGGCATTACCAAAGTAAAAATACTTTGTTACTGTAATTAAGTGCATACTCGGGTAAAAGTGGGCGGGGCAATAAGTCACAGTACTTCAGCATCTAGCTAGCCCTGCTGAAGAAGAGCGAGCATAAAGGGAGTAACGGTTTATTATATGTCAGGTCATTTCAAATGCACCGTTTCTATGAGCACAACAAACATCAGCAAACACACAAACTGTTTGTGTGCAGTTTTTCTCACAGTGTGTTACAGTTAACGGTCCAGCTGCTGTATTTCAAAGAGAGGAAAGAAAGAGAGAACTTCACTCAGAGATGGAGAAAGATAAGAAAGAAGCACATGAGAGGACGTAGAGAGCTTAGATTTAAAGAGAAGGATTTCTGCTCCACACTCCATCCATTGTGTTTGGATGGAGTTTGGCGCTCTGTCTGGACGAGTAAGGCAAGCAGTGCTTTAATCTAAATATGGGACGACCATGACTCAGGGGGTTGGGAAGCGTATCTGTAACCGTAAGGTCGCCGGTTCGATCCCCGGGCTCTCTGTCCTGGTCGTTGTTTTCTTTGGGGAAGACACTTCACCTACTGCCTACTGGTCTTGGCCAGTGGGCACGATGGTGTGATATGGCAGCCTTGCTTCTGTCAGTCTGCCCCAGGGCAGCTGTGGCTACAACTGTAGCTGCCTCCACCAGTGAATGAATAGTGGAATTGTAAAGTGCCTTGTGTGCCTAGAAAAGCGCCATATAAATGCAATCCATTATTATTATCAATTACAGCAGATATTTACCCAACTACAGAAGTGATAATATTTTAGTTCAGTTCAGTTCATTTTTATTTCAAACACATACATTCACCAATATTTCATAATATCATCCCATGCAGTTGTTTGAAAGGGAGTAGGCAGAAGTATATACTTATTTAGCTCTGACCCCTTAGGTTGACATCTTAATCATTTCTTCATCATTCTATCTAAATTTCCATCCATCCATCTTCATCCGCTTTATCCGAGGCCGGGTCGCGGGGGCAGCAGCCTAAGCAAAGGCTATCTATCTAAATTTGAACAACAAAAACTCATACAATGGTTTCAACTTAGAACACGCACACACACATTTTTTTTCTCATATTCAAGTAAAAATATATTTAGATTTACTCATTTGCAAATGAAAATAAACATCACTTTGACTGCTGTGTTGGGTTAATTGCATTTTCTTCATTCTTATACTTATTTAAAATTTCTTTTTTGAGTTTTATTTTAAACTAGTTTATATCCGTACTGACCTTTATTTCTTCTTTTAACTCATTCCAGAATTTAACTCCCGCTATTGAAAATTTAATCTTTTCAATGTTGTTCTTACTCTTTGTATTTCTAAATTCCACTTCCCTCTAAAATTATACCTCCCTTCTCTCTCTAAGAACCATTTACTTATTTCCATTGGGAGCATCCCTTTCCTTGCCTTATATATTATTTGCACTGTTTTAAACTGAATTTTATAGCTTGCGTCCTAATAAAGAGTGTGTTTGTGTGAGCCCTATACCCCTCCTGATTTATTAGTCTAATGGCCCTTTTCTGCATTATGATTATAGTCTGAATATTACTTTTATATGTATTTCCCCAAACCTACACAATAACTCATATATGGTATTAGTAAAGCATAATATAGCATGTACAATGTTTTCCTATCCAGGAATTGTTTTGCTTTCCCCGAGACAGCAATGCAATGTTTGATTTCCAACAGGCCTTATGATCAATGATCACACCAAGAAATTTTATGGTATTAACCCTTTCTAGATATACATTATCAACACACATTTCAATGTTAATGTTTTTCTTATAATTTCCAAATAACATAAATTTTGTTTTATATAAATTTAATGACATTTTCTTTTTATCTAACCCCACACCTCAACAAAGTATATTGGTATCATCTGCAAATATTTTAGTAACTTTGATACTTTACAAACATCATTTATATACACAATAAATATTTTTGGACCCAATACTGATCCTTGAGGTACTCCACATTCAATATCCACCAGTTTAGATTTATTTGTACTCATTTATTTGTACATATTTCTGTCGATCCATCACATAGCTTTTTAACCAGTCCAATACTACACCCCTAAACCCACATTTTTCCAGTTTGATTATTAGAATTTCGTTACCCAGGGTAGCCATTAACCTATCTCTAATGATCGGCTAAGCACCCCAGGCCTTCAAGCTGGCTGTAGTTAAACCTTTACTCTCTAGACCAGCGGTCCCCAACCTTTTTTAAGCCACGAAGCGGTTTCTGTCCGACAATGTTTTTACGGGCCGCCCTTTAAGGTGTTGCGGATAAATACAACAAAATAAAACCAGTACCAGTACCTAAAATAGAAGATTTGGTCATAACACACGGGAAAAGACCCATGGAAACCGAGTTACTGATAAAAATGATAAAAATATAAAGATAAAAAGCCTGAAAACCATAAATTTCACACCTGAGCCTCAACTCTCAAAGCTGGTATCAGTCTGTGGCCCGGGGGTTGGGGACCGCTGCTCTAGAGCCAGCAGTCTTAGCCAATTATACGCCAGTATCCAACCTTCCTTTTATATCAAAGAGTAGTTGTCAAACAGCTAACAGATCATCTGTGGAGGAATGGCTTATTTGAAGAGTTTCAGTCAGGTTTCAGAGCTCATCACAGCACAGAAACAGCTTTAGTGAAGGTTACAAATGATCTTATCTGATAGTGGACTCATGTCAGTGTTTTGAACGGGTTATAAAACAACAGTGTAAGAACAGTTTCATGATGTAAGATGCCAGTTTTGACAAGTACAGACTAGTGGAGAGTCGTCTGGATTATCAGTGTAATGGTCTCGTCCTTCTCTTTCTCTTTCTGTGTCCTTTTCATTAGAAACTGTCAATCCCACCCCCACATCACCCTGACATGAACAGGCTTGTGTCCACATGAACGTGCAGACTTTCCCCTTTGAAGAGAAGAAAAAAAAAAAAAAAAACAGAGTCTTTTTACATAAAATGCACAAAATCGATCTCCAGCACTGTCACAGATGGTGCTGATCAATAAAACCTTTTAAACGGTAACAAAGCACATGTAGCATGAAGCTAAATAAAGGCACACAGCTCTGATGCATAAAGACTTGTGAGCACAGAAGCAGAGTTTATGACAACCTTATCTCAGGAAGAAGTTTTTCCAAACTCTGTGCTCACTGCTCTAAACGAGCATTTACATGTGGATGAGCTCAAAGTTTGAAGACTCTCTAACAGAGTTCAGAGTTATTAACACACACTCTGATCCAGGTTAGAAACCCAGAGGAACAAACCCGCTGTCCACCACACCTGTGGTATTTTAGAAACTTTCAGAAAATCCAAGCATACAGAGGCTGAACATAAACCCTGCAAACATCTGTGTGTGTTTGTTTAAAGGAGACACACACACTGAAAAGTGATGGATCAGAGGTGAGAAATTCTTCTTACCGTGCAGCAGGATCACAGACAGCAGCCTCATTTTCATCCTCACTGTCCCATTACAGAGCTCCTCACTGCCTCGGACCTCACCCTCCTCTCAGGAGACTCTCAACAGGAAGCTGTACCACTCTGACAGGAGGCACCGCCACAATAAAAGCTGTCCTAGATACACACCTGTGCCAGTCGCATCCTGTGCATGTGTTTCAGACACGTACAAGTTAACTTAATAAGTTAAGTTAGTATTCAGCATCAGGCTCAGACAGCACAGGCCTCCCAGCCACAGCCAACACTGGATTAATCTTCAAGTTTTCTTTCTGTTGTTGTAATACTGTATTCACCTTACAACATAAAGCATTTTGAGGTTTTGATTTGGTACAATATAAATAAAATGGAGTGAAAATGACTGGACAAGTTTACAGTGATGTGATAAAGATGGTTCAACATGAGCCGTGATTAAACTTGGCTGGAAGAAAGTGAGGAGAGAAACAAAGAGCTTTGATTGGACAGTGAGTCAGAACTCAAACTGGGAGAGGTCAACATCAGCAGTGTTGGCCAAGTTACTCTCAAAAAGTAATTAGTTATACTTAGTAGTTACTTACTTCTTTAACAAAGTAACTAAGTTAGTAACTGAGTTACAATATTTTAAAAGTAACTAATTACTAGGAAAAGTAACTTTTGCATTTCTTAAAAAAAACTTTAACCCTCTGAGGTCCAGGGTATAATCAGCCGTTTTTGACTGCTTTTGATGATTCCTCTACATTTCAACTTTAAAAACGATTTTCTTTGCCTTGTTTGGTATCATTCTTTTCAGCACAACCTCACATGTCTGAATTTACTGTTATTATTTCATTGGCATAATGTATTAACACAATTGATCTAAAATCAGCCAAAAAAAACTCTGCGTAGAAAAAAGTTTGTTTTTTTACGGTAACAAGCACAAACACGTTTAATGAATTATATTTTATTTTGAACTTGAAATTCAAATATAAATTGTACATTTTAAAAACCTATCCACAAGTTTTGTAAATAACAAAGTTATTTTCAGCTATTTACCTAAAAATGCAGCTGTTGTTGATGTTTTCCATTAAATAACGCCTGCAGACGAGTGGTGAGCAGTAGCTAACATTCTTTAATCAAAACACACAAAGAACAGACAACCAAGCTTGATGGAGAGCCTACATGACCGCGGGGCAGACGGTCAGCAGAGTCTGAGCCTAGCATGGCTCTCAGTTAAATACCTTCTTCAGGAACAAAAGGCAGCACACAGCTGTTTCACACTCCCTTGCTACCTCCCAGAGTCCTAGAAGAGACAAAAGACTCTTCCTGTGGAGCTGTCTGCTTCCCCCAACTTCCTTACTAGACATTTGTCTTAATGTATGAGTGTGAGACTTGTTAAAATCCAGTAGCATCAAGGCATTATACAATAAAATAATGTGATTAATACACAAGTAAAAGAAATTCCTATACACAGCTAAGGTATATTTTGATAACCATTTAAAACTGTTTACAGAACAATCAGGTGTTCTGCATCAAATAGGATTTCACACAAATTATTTGTGCCAATGCAAAAAATAGTTTGTGTCTATAAGATAAAGGGGAACATCACAGCCTGATACCTGCAGGCCTGAAAGCAGGAGGTGTATCACTCCTCCTGTTTTCCACCTTTAAACTTTATTGTGAGCTCAGCTATATACAGTGAAGTATATAGAGACATGAGATTACAAGGCTCCAGTTACGTCAGTACAAAAAAACCAAACAAATAGATATAAAAGGAATAAGAAAATAAATATACACTCAAGAAAAAGGATTACAGGATCAAAAGAAATTAGAATTTGAAATCTACAATTTACAGTTTAATGATTTAAAGTGGCTTTGAGGAGAAGTTTTTTTTTTTTTTTTTTTGCCTGTCCCGTTTGGATCTTTAGCCATCAGAATTGTTGTCTGAAGACCAAGAAAGATGCCAAGTGGATTTACTTTACCAAGTGGATCATCATGGCCTTGCCATATTGCTCCATTTGATTGACCTTTATTATAATTGTGGGCGATCGTGGCTCAAGAGTTGGGAGTTCGCCTTGTAACCGGAAGGTTGCCAGTTCGAGCCCTGGCTATGACAGTCTCGGTCGTTGTGTCCTTGGGCAAGACACTTCACCCGTTGCCTACTGGTGGTGGTCAGAGGGCCCGCTGGCGCCAGTGTCCGGCAGCCTCACCTCTGTCAGTGCGCCCCAGGGTGGCTGTGGCTACAATGTAGCTGCATCACCAATGTGTGTGTGAATGGGTGGATGACTGGATATGTAAAGCGCTTTGGGGTCCTTAGGGACTAGTAAAGCGCTATATAAATACAGGCCATTTACCATTTTACCATAATTAGGTATTTATTTTATTTTTGTTTTTTAAAGACGGGACAGACATGACTGGGGGATAAGAAAGAGAGGGAGAGAAAGAAAAATAGAGGGGAGAAGAGATGGTGAGAAAGGGGGGAAGAAAAAAAAAGAAAAACAAACAAAACACCTGGATCACCTGTATGGAGAGTAAATACTAAATGTTAAACATTATTATGCAGCACGTAAGATCGACAGCACAGTGTGCTTTGAGGTAGGAGCCAAAAAGGGTGTAGTTTTTGTCTGTGAGCACCCGTGTGTACACCTGTGAGCATGGACGCGCTTGTTTTTAAAAGGTTCCTTCATGTAATGATCTGCTAGAGGGTGTGTGTGTGTGTGTGTGTGTGTGTGGGGGGGGGGGGGGGGGGGGGGGGGGCAAAGCCCCGTCCTCCAGGGCATGAAGCAGGTATGGAGGAGATCAAGACTCCAGACATCCAGAGGCCCCCAGAACACAAGAGACCAAGGAAGACCAACAGAGGGGCAGCTGCGCCACTGTCCCAGAAAGAGCTGAGGAGAGTCCCAGATGAGGGGTCACTCAGCAGCAGCGGAGCAGAAGCCAGGGGAGGTTGCAGTGACATGCCCGGGAGCTCCGCCGCAGCCAGCTGCGCCAGAGTGACCGAGCCCCAGGCCGAGAGGCCGAGGGCACCCCACCCCAGAAGTGGCCCAAGCGAGCCCCAGGCTCCAGGCCCCGATAAGCAGCCACCAAGGAGTGAGCCGGTGTGTACCTGGATGCCCATCTCCAGACACAAAGAACCACCAATGCACCGATGTCTGAGGGCGTCTGCCACTGGCAGGGGGAGTGGTGGGGGGAGATAGGCCTCCATACCTTGGAGGACCTGGGATGTCCCCAGAGAGGTGGCGTCTGATACCCAACCTGACATATAGACACAGACATACAGGCACACACAGATACAAACATCCATTCCCACCCTCATGCTATTATATGCAATTACTCAACACTCAACCAACGTGGAGACAGACATAGAGAGACACTGTGCACACAATCACACTCCCCAAGCGTACTTTAAGCCCCGGGTCTAGGTACCCTTGCCCCTGGAGGGGGAAACTGCACCCAGACCCAGGTGGTGTTACCCTTTTCCCTGCAGTGGGGAGATGCAGACCGCCCCGACTCCGCAGCAGCAGGGAGGCCCCACATTCCAGACCCCAGTCGGACTTAAACAGTTAAAAATATAAAATGAATTAAAACAACCCAGGCCAGGGGGAAACACCATAAAAATTAATAAAACACAACATTAAACATCCAGTGGCTCCGCCACAGAATAAAAGTCACTAAAACTTAGAAATCCAGGCAAACGGTGTAGAAGGGGGAAACCCGGCGGCACCCTCACCTTCCTGTCCGTGTTTTCCGCTCCGGCGCGCTGGAAAAAAAGGGGCAGCGACAGTCACTACTCTTTTAGCGGCTACCGTTCATTAGAGTGGGATAAGTCAGGAGACTTACCCTGGATGGGCAGAGCTCTTAACTCTGCCCGCCGCTTTCCTGTAGCACACCAATCGGCACCAGCCCGTCTTGCCGTGGCAGTTAGGGCGCTGTCCCTCTGGCCACTGATTCCCCACCGTGATCTGGCCTCCAGTTATCCCAGCAGCAGAACAGCATCATATGCTCTACAATGTCCTGCACTCCTAGTTTGCCATCCCTGCTGCCTGTCTCTCAAGCCTGTGCTCTGTGGTCTGCCAGGCCCTCTTGTTGGCCTCTGGGACCTCCCAGGTGTGTCAGGTTCATAATCAGGGAGGGGCAGAGTCTTTCCAGGACAAGTCACCAATAAATACTAGAAAAACATGCAATAAAACTCATAAAAATACAACACTGTATAATATTAAAATATTAAAAAAGGTAAAACACAGCAAAACATGCATAATAAAAAACCCTAGGTAACTTGTCCCTTTCCACCCCGTGACATTTGTCAAGCAGCTTTTGGGGGGGATAATGGTGTTTAATGATGAGCTGAAGTCTTTGCTTTGATGTGACCTTAAACAGGCTATTCATGCTGAAATTCATGCTCTGATGTGTTTGAATTAAAGCTACTTTTCAAAGAAGAGTGGGCCCCATAAAACATACTCTGAAGATGTGGAAAACAATCATCTGTAGTCATTTATCTGTTTCAAAGGCCGTACCAGTGAGAGGCAATCTAGAATTCCAGCCTTCTGTGTGGGACAGTGGCTTTAAGACGTGGGCCAATCCAGGCCTTCATACAATATATCAAGTATTTAATGGAACAGAGCTCGAGTCATTTAACCAGCTTCAGAAACAGTTCCAACTCCCCTCTAAAGACTTAGATGGATATGTATGCAAAAGGCTTATAAATGCTGCTAAAATAGGGATGTATTAAGGAGAAATGGGAACTAAACTTAAATGTTAAAATCACTGATGATGTATGTGTGGGAAGAGCTCTACAAAAGCTGTCGCAAAGGAATAAACAGTCAACTGTGGAGAGAATTTGACTGGAAATTTTAATTCAGATTTTTAATACAGCTCTTGTTATCTCCTCATATTATAAAGAACCTGATATAGAACTATGTTGGTGAAAATGTGGGAAAACAGGAGATTATTCACATACATTTTGGGATTGTCCATTAATCCAAGGATTCTGGATAAGAATCAAAAAAGAAACAGACAAAATCCTCCAACTTATTTCTCCACTAAATCCAATCACATCTCTGTTAAGAGCTATACCTAGATAGACCTATAGTCCTGACAAAAACTATTCTAACGATACTCCTAGTGATAGCTAAAAAAAACAATAGGAGGAGAGTGACAGCAAGTTTGCAACTGAAACTGGACATCTTCCCACAGAGGTGGAGCTGTGTGACTAGATACCCCAGTGACTGAAACAGAATCCTGGAACGCTGTACTATAAGGTTATAAACTCCCCTTATGAAATCTCTCTCTCATTGGTCTTGGTCTGTTTAGTTTCCATGGTCCTATGTCAGAGAATGTAAACATCCTGGTTGCATGCTCGTACTTGTTTTTGTTTTGCTAGTGCTTTTTTGTCATGAAAATGACAAAATCCAAGGTTATAAAAAGGAAGAAGAAGAAGAGTGGGCCAAAGTTCCTCATTGCTAGTTAACAAAAAGCTTTATTGCAGTTCTTGTTACCAATCACTTTTTCACATTTGGCTGATAGGTTTGAAAAACTTTCCCCCAAGAATTCAGTGATCATTTAAAAAGTGAATTCCATATTTATTTTGGGTGATCGTTAGTAGTAATATAGTTGCACTTTTTTTGCCCCCCCACCCTACACCTCCTAGTGACTAACTGTACCTCTATAGTTTCCACCTTTTTCATTACAAACAGTTCCTTTATCTTATTATGTCAGAGGTCAACTGAAACCATGTCCAACTGAATCTGTTATTTACACATAGATGATTTATTTTAGCTTATTTAGGAGCATTTTACTTTTAATTTAACTAGGTAGGAGTATTTATACTTTTTTACTTTTCTTTTGAGAGCTAAAGAAAAGTAAAATACTCCTAACTAGTTAAATTAAAAGTAAAATTCTCCTAAACTAGCTAAAATAAATCATCTATGTGTAAATAACAGGTGAAAAAATGTGCAGCTATATTACTACTATCGTTGTCTAATATTAACATTTGTTTGATGATCTGAAACATGTTAAAAACTGTACAAAAATAAGAAAAGAGTAAAAATGTGAATCCTTTGTCACAGCACTATGAACTGCAGTTCTTTCCTTTTATTGTGACATATAAAGTGTGTGATGTACGTTTGCTGTAGAGGGGCCACGTGTTTAGTTTACTGGTTCTTATAAGTCATGTGTATTCTTGCTTGCACTTTAAACAGTTATTTGGCTTAAAAAAAACCACAAACAGATTATTGTTTTTGATGCTGTGAGTAAAGGCGGGTGTTAGGCTGTACAGGACATGTTGATGTTCCTTTTCTTGGACCTTCATCATCAAAGCACAACATTTACTCAGTTGTTGAATAGTGAAAACTGTGCATTAACCCAGGGAAGACTGTTATGACCTATAAAGTAACTACTGTACTGAAACACATCGCCACAGAGCTGTCTACTGCAGGAATAGTTCTCTCCTCATTTGACCTTGAATTCGTCTTATTCATCTGTGTGACCAGCCAACAGTTCTGGACAGAGGCATCAAGCTGTTACAGTCTGGTATCTGTAGAACACAGCAGACAGGTAAACAGAACACCTGGATCATCCTCCTGACTGAGGTCATCTGCACATTATGATCAGCATGTAGAAAGTGACCTGAAACAGAAACTGATCACCTGAGCCAAGACACCAACCGCTCACAGAGGACGAGCTGCAGCATGTTAGTATCTGAGGAAATATTTCAGAAATATATGTTTATCATCAAATCAAGAGGAAACCAGCCAGAGCAGATACATGTACAGGGAGAATGAAGAGCTGCTGCTGCATTCACAGTCCCTCTGTAACACGTTGTCCAGCTTCTTCTGCTTACAGTGCAAGCTGCTGCAGGTGGAGGTTGGATGGTGTTGCTTAGGAGAGCTCCACAGTGACAGATATGACAGGAAGTGTCTGCAGCCAAAATCAGGGCCTTTCCTCCCAACATGAAGGAAAGGAGCTTCAGTGCGCCCTTTAATGTCTCCTTTAGCTGAGGAGAAACTGGAGCGTCCTTTATGAAAGGACACGTTCAGCAGAGAAAAAACACAAACAGATACTTGAACCAGCAGGGGGAGCTAATCAGTGGAATGTCTGGCTGTGACGCAGGTTAATGAATGAATCCAAGAGAAGAAGAACAACAGCAGCCTTCAGTCATCAATCTGTCAACTTATCAGAAGTTCAGTCCTGTAGGTTATTTAAGGCATTAAATGTCTAACATCATCAGTGAAGAAATATTCTAACTTAGTACAAACTTAGCCTTTATTTTTCTTCTGTTGGCTTGCGCCTGTCAAATTATCATTTGTTGCACCGATGACAGTGGCCTCCTTGATTTTGCGCTCAAACCAGCGTTCCTCCCTGTCCTGGACAGGGAGGAACGCTGGTTTACGTTTACGTGAAAAGGGAAAGACCATCTCTGAATCGAGGAGGGAGCCTAAGGGTACATCTTTCGCCATCTTACAACGCTGTGATTGCAGCCATTCCCCAACTCCCTGTGAATGGTACTCATGGCCATTGATCAGTGGGCTTTGATCAGTGGTTGTTGATCAGTGGGTTTTGGTCGGTGGTTGTTGATCAATGGTCATGAGAATTTGCATAATTAAGATTAAGGAACTGACCTCCCAGCCCATTGTTCCATCAGTGGGCTGGGAGGTCATAATGCAAATGTACTGTTTATAAGATTGGGGAAACCTGCCGTCAGCTGAGACTGAAGACGTCACTTGGATGAGTGACGACACGTTTCTCCCACAGAACGCTACGTCCAGATGAACAGAATCAACTGTTGGAGGTTTGTGCTTTCAGATTTGTTTTTATATGAATGAGTGCAGCCTGAGAAAACCTCTGACTCTATCACACCATTCACAGAGCACACGTCCTGTTTGTCACTCATATAGATTTCAAAGGATTTCCCTTCATAATAAAACACTGAATCACAGTAAATTGGAAAAATCTCTTCAGACTTCTGAGAGAACTCCATAAACAATCTTCAAATGTATGTTAGTGCAACAGAAGCAGCTGCAAAACTTTGTAGCTGCATCATTATTCCCCCTTTACTCAATTCAGTTCATTTTTAGAGAACTAAATCACAACCACAGCGTGCTTTGTGTTGTAAGGTAAAGACGTGACACTACCATAGGGCCAAAAGATCTTACAGTCACAGATTTTCAGGCAGCTGAACTCTTAAGTTTGCTCTTCAGTTGGGCAGAGCTGCCTTTTTGTCAGTAGCCAGCTGCTAAATGCTAACATACAGAAGCTGCTCCACATATGTCTGGCTTTTTTTTTTTGTGCCTTCATCGCACTCACCCACTCAGAAGAGAGACTCCTTTTGTCCTGGACACACCTTCCTGAACCCACACATTTTGGGCACCACATCTTAACTCTTCATAGAGGTTATACTCATGCCTTGGAAATGTAGACAGAGCTCTGACGCATCAAGGACAAAACCAAAATGATAATAATTTTATATTATTCAAAGTTAACACTGGGCAGTAAGTGCAGGATAAACGGGGTACGTTCCTGTGTAGCAGCAGAAGCATTGTAGGAGACAGAGATGGCACCTTTTTTTTAAGACATAAAGGTCGTGGTGGAGGTTGAACTATCAGGGGAAAAGCTTTTAAAGTCACGTTCTTAGCGGGGATTTGGGTGAATACTCTGAACATCAATTTTTTTTTGTCCTGTTGACTTTTGACGTTTAGATAATTCATCAAAATAATTTCAAATCTAAGTGCTTGGATGTATTTTAATATGTCTGCTAAGCAGATGTTCCAGCTTTATATCAAATAGTGGTTAGTGTGTTGGAGAAACAGTCCAGTGTGCAGTGCAGCAGTTTTCTCATCAGAATCAGAATTCTGATTCTAATTAATTATTAGTCATTACATGAACTGCAGATAATTCCATTTTGTTTATTTATCTGTGGTATGTGTTGTGTGTACCTGTAAAGTGGTTTTAGTGTGGCATGTAGTGTATGGTTTGCTGTGGACAGTCAGGGACTGGCTCGGTATTGTCTGTGGAAACACATGTTAGTTTGATGTTAACTTATTTTACCATTAGGTGGCGCTGTTTGTATTTGTTCCTGTGAAAGCTGTAACAGTGATAGACTTGGTTAGATGAAGGTGTGAAATTCACTTTACACACACAGAGTTCTTTATAGCCAGATGCCACGTTTATTTTGAGTTTTCATTTGTTGTGAGAGTCCACAGTCTGGACAGGTCTCAGCTGTTCCCAGCTTCCCCTCCGCTCCTCTCCTGTCTCACTAAAAAAGGAAACCGTCATCAGGCCAAACGCCATGAGCTGTGTTCTCACCTGCCTCTCCAGCACCCTCTCGTTGAGCTCGCTGCACCACTCCTCCCCTGCAGCCGAGCCCGGGACCACACCTCCGCCACAGAAGGTTTATTTGGCTACATTAACAAACATGATCGGATTATAGAGCTCATATGGAATCATGACACAAACATGGTTTTACCTGCTTTTAGTGACAGGCTTTGTAATTCAAGCTGAGGATACAATGGTGTGATACAAAGATTTACAGCACACGAAGCAGAAACATTCAAACCATCACCATATCTGAACTAAATAAAACAAACATCCTGCTACAGTTTAATAATGAACCAATCCAGCAACAATGAAGGAAGAAACCAAGATGCTCCTGACTCTGGTAAAGGAGAGGAAATGAAACACAGACTGCTCTCTGCAAATATCTAACCGGCAGGTAATAATCTGTTGGTCATTTTTCTCCCATTTCAAACCCAGAGACTGTAAACACTGAGCAGAAACACAGAGTTCACCCCAGAAAATCTACATGTGCAGCTAAGAAGTGACTTTAGGTTTAAACTTTAGTGTTTTAAACAAATAAAATTAAATTTCTCATTTTTCCTCTGACTGACCCACTCGTGCTGCCCTCCTGTGGTCATGGCTGCAGACATGCCACAGTCTTCAGTATTTCCCCCTGAAGCCCACCTCTCATAGCACACTACATAATCAGTGACCCAAAGCCACAAACGTGCAGCACAGCCGTACTGCAGTCCCAGCCACACGAAAGGAGTCGAGGCGTTTTTGGCTCTTTCCTGGACCCATCGCTGCTCCTCAGGGTTGCTGATTGAAACCAGGTCATGGTGTTTCTGTCTGCAGTAATTCAAGGCTTCCTCCCAGGTTTTGTTTTCCCTGATCAGGATCAATTTATCTGCCACAAAATCAAAGAAAACATGAAATCAGTTAAATCTGGACTTCAAGTCTGTGGATGTTTGGTCCATTTTCACTGGAAGAACAAAAGAAAACATTTCAGTGATTCTTCAGATGAATCAGCAGCTCTACAGAGAAATCTGTGTTCCAACCATCAGCTAAACATCTTCACCTCTGACAGAAGTTCAACATGCATGCAGAAATAAGTGGCTGAAGAAACATACTGACCTAAATCCTCTCAGTGACTCCAGCTGTTCATCTATTGGACAAACAGCTGAGATAAATCTGTGTAAACTCACCATCATAGCAGAAGAAAGGCTTTCTTTGGTCACATCCAGCAGAGCTCCATCTTCCTGATAACAGAGTCGTAGCACATGTCCTGTTGTTTAGTCCATCATTAAATGAGTCCATGTCCCAGTATCTGAAAGAGAAGTTACTCCCATCTGACCACCTCCAGCTGTCTCTGAACAGGCCGATCCACGAGGCTGTAGACTTCTGCAGCTTCTTAAACTCTTCACTGTATATCTGATCGAGTCCACTGGCCAGGTCAGTGTGATGCTGTCTGCAGTAGCTCTGAGCCTGAGTCCAGGTCTTCTTCCCCATAATCAAATGAAAGGTTTTGTTGTCTTTCATTGTTTCTGTCAACAGAAAAACACAAAAACATCTTTATCAACTAATTACTCTTTTTCTTTCTCAGAAAAAAACAAACATTTTATTGACTCTATATCTATTCAAACTTTCTTATCTTGTAACAGTTTTTATTCATTATTAGGAAAAACATAACAAAACAGACAAACAAGAAATGAAAAAAACACCCAAAGGAAATCACATACATTAAAGTCATTACATACCTTTACAAATGAAAATAGGGGGGGAGAAAAGAAGACAAAAATAAAAAATATATTTTTCATCCATTTACCCACAGATTTAGAAAAAACAGTGAACTGTTGTCCTTTACGCTCACTTCCTATTTACCTATTGTCCTATCGAGGACATCTTAAAAGCAAGAGGGTAGGCCAAGAAGAAAATAGCCGGGGTCCCCTTGGATCCGATTCTCAAAAATATTAGTTAGTTCTTGAGATGTGGATCTCGAAAATCTTTTGATGAGTTTGCATTCCCAAAAGTAATGAAAAAAGGTTTCTTTCTGACATTGACTACAGAAGGGGGAAATATGAGGTGTGATCTTATGTAAAACATTAGGAGCTACATATAGGCAGAATAGGATTTTGTATTGGGTTTCTCGCAAGCAGTTGCCAGTAAAAGTGGATCTAACTATGTTAATGGGTCCTTTCCACTCCACTTCGGTATCTTGAATATTAAGATCTCTCTCCCATATATGAACAGCGCTCAGTGTGCTGCTACTGAGAGTCTATAGAAGAGAATAAAAAGCGGAAATGAAATGGGTTCTGTCTTTTCGCTTAATGAGAAATGTCTCCTTATCATTATATAAAATGATTTCTGAACACTGTGGAGTTTTGGAATGAACAAAATTATGAACCTGGAGAAAGCCAAAAAATGGTCTCTAGGAATATTAAAATCTGACTGTAGTTGCTCAATTGCATTGTAATTGTGTGTTGTTTTGAAACAAGTCGCCAGTTACCCTTGATCTGTTTTTATGCCACATATGCAAATTCCCTGCTGACTCAGCCTCAGGATGTCCAAAGGCAAGAATAAAGCGCACCCAAAGGGAAGCGCATCAGTGGTCATGTGCGCATCACGCAGAGGCAGAGTGAGAGGCAAAAGGCGGCAGAGCATGTCAGGGCGGTCGTGGCTCAAGAGTTGGCAGTTTGTCTTGTAATCGGAAGGTTGCCGGTTCGAGCCCCGGCTCGGACAGTCTCGGTTGTTGTGTCCTTGGGCAAAACACTTCACCTACCGCCTACTGGTGATGGCCAGAGGGCCGATGGCGCTATATGGCAGCCTTGCTTCTGTCAGTCTGCCCCAGGGAAGCTGTGGCTACAGCTGTAGCTGCCTCCACCAGTGTGTGAGAGTCAGTGGAATTGTACAGCGCATTGAGGGTCTCGAAAAGCGCTATATAAATGCAATCCATTATTATTATTATTAGTTGTAACGCGTGATTACGTGAGCGTTAATGAACCTGTAAGTGTTATTATCTTTGACAAGTTAACTGGTATTATAATAGCTATAGTTGTTTGTGCCACAGACTGTGCCCGTTAAAGCCATTTAGCCAACTTATGGTTTTACACTGACCCCTTGTGGACATTGTAAAATATTGCTGTGTCTGAGTAGATGATGTGTTATGATTGTTTCTTAGTTATCTTTGGCCCTACTAATTATAGTATTACTTGTTTCTCATATATATACTGCATCTGCTACAACTATAAGTTCACATCTGGCTGCATCACATTTGGTTTAAACATGTTAAGCTCTGATGTAACCAGTTCCTCTATGGAGCTTAATTAAAGTCCTGCACTGCTGCAGTCTTTCAGACCGAAGACTTAGGCCAGACTTGTATACCCAGCACTTCCAGTATATATATTCTACACCACGCATCGAGCATACTGCGAGACATTCCTGGAACAAAGTCTTTGTTTCTCAATAAAGGAGTCATGAATGAAGTGCAGTCTTCTCTACCCAACCTGTTACGCATTTCCATCCAAACCCTTATTGTATTATAAATAATTGGGAATATTCTTAATCTCAGTTTGTAATTTGTTTTGTCACAGACAGCTAAGCTCCAAAAGGAAGAAGGTGAAGTAGACCAAGAGTCTAGGTGGGAATGAGAATTTAGATAAGCATGTAGCCACTCCCATAAAACACAGCCATGACATGCCCAATTATAAAAACTTTAATTTGGTAACCCTAAGCCTCCCCTATCTGTAGGCAGTTGTAAAATTTGAATTCCTAATCTAGGTTTCTTGCCATGCCAGATACATTTTAAAAAGACTTCTTCTATATCACAAGAAACTGTGATCTTATGATTTGTTTCACCCACTGTTGTACTGTGCACATCTTGGTGCTGGCAAATGGCCTCAGCTAGAGGTTCAAGTGCTAATGCAAAGAGGAGATTGGACAGAGGACAGCCCTGCCTCGTAGCTCTTTGCAGTGGAAACACTGATGATTGTACATCCTTAGTTATAACACAAGCTTCTGGAAGTTTGTGGATAGCTAATTTGTCTCATTCTTCAAACTGTCTCTTTCAGGAACATGTGATATAACACAGATTATAAACTACATTATAACATTATTAAATATTGTATTATCACATTACTGTTCACATATTCTCACCATCATAGCAGATGAACTGAGATGTGTGAGTACATGGGTAATCAGCCCATTTGTCTTCTATTATCACACAGTTCTCAGGGGTGCCATCATAATCATTTGGCTCTCCATCTCTCCAACAGGTCTTATTTTCAGTGTATTCCTCCCCCGGCAGAGACCAGTGCCACCTCCTGTTGTCTCCTATTGTGATGTTGTACAGTCCAATCCAGGCTTGTGTTTGATTCTGTGCAGAGTCTTGAAGTCTTCTCATGTCTGTCAGGTCAAACACTTTGGCCAGGTCTGTGTAGTTCTCTCTGCAGTATGCCCGTGCTTCATCCCAGCTCATCTCTTCTTTAATAAAGTGGTACTCATACAGCTGACATGTGATGAAGACACACTGACCTAAAACAGAAGAAATACTGTTGAATATCTGCTGATACAAGCAGGAAACTCGTGTTCCCATCAAACTGTCCAGTTTACAGGTGAATCCTGGATTTTCTCAGTAAGAGTTCATTTGTTTAATGAGTCCTGATCAAACTAAAGGATTTTAGGTGGAAACAATCAGGAGCCCTGGTAAAATGATCACTCACCCATCAGAAGAAGCAGAAACAGACTCCACTGCATCGTCGCTCTGCCACATGAAAATGACTTTTCTGTCATTTGGAGGAAAAAATGAATCCAGCAGCTCTTCAGTGTTTGATGGACACTTTATATTAAACACAGATATCTAGTTTATCACACACTGCTGTAAGAAATATATGATTCTTCTTAATAAATGATCATCTGTTTAAAATTGTCCATGAAGAAAGAAGCAATAGTTCAAATGTGGTCCACACAGCACCTCTGTACACAGACATGAAATGAGCCTGCAGGTTTGAATCTGGTTCTTCTCTGGTGTTCATGCAGACAGCTGTGCAGGAAATAACCATCTGTACTAACACACACTCTCTTTGTACTCAGTATTTGAATATGAACTAACAGTTTTTACCCCTGACTCAAAGACACAGTGTTAATATGAGTTCCAAAGGGACTCATTTACATTAAACTATAGAAAAAGGACAGAAACATCAAACACTGGACTGTCCAAGAAGCAGAACAAGGAAGTTTCATTCTAATATCTAAACATGACTTCCTTGTTTGTTTGGTGGTGCAGGTGCAGGGGAGGGCTGTGACAGCAGAGGTACACCTGGACAGGTCTCCACTCTGTGACAGAAACATGAATATGAGTCTGTTGATTTTTGAAAATATAAACATAACGCTGCCTGTACTGATCAATATCGCTGGATCGCTCTGACGCTGACATGATCTTATAAACCTATCAAAGACTTTTTGCATGTATTGACGCAGCAGTCAATCCTGTTCAAGCTCGCCCTCCAAATTCACCCATCATCAGGTTGTCATCCATCGTTGAGCTTGTAGAGCTCAATAAATGTCTGTCAGTGCTGATTATTCAAACTGTGTTTAAAACGTGACTCATTCATTGTCAAAAATATCTCCTCTGGATATGCAATTGTTTTTAATACAGTGGCTTGTAAAAGTATTCGACCCCCTTGAACTTTTCCACATTATTATTATTATTATTATTATTATTATTATCACAGTATTTCAATATTAAGATACAGACTCCACTGTCTGAGGACCCCCTTTCCTTGGGGTTTTTGGCACAGCATGCTTTCGGTTTAAAACCCACTCATACAAACTTAAAGAAGCTTGGAAAAGATCTCTTTGAGTTTCTTGAAGATGTTTCACCTCTCATCAGATGATGTTTCTCCGGTCCCTGCAACCTTTCGGATAAATTTATTTCTGATGGTTCACGGTAAAGCCTTGCAGAAACACAGGTTTTGATTGTCAGGTCCCAGGACCCTGAGACTGGACGTCTGTTATTTACACTAAAATGGATTAATACTCGGGCTTTTACCTTTACTGTTTCTCAAAGGGTTAAAAGTGATGACAATTTAGACTTTAGCTGCAGGGTATTTTATTGAAGCCGTTTAGCACGAGCAAAGCAAAAGAAAAAGCAAATAAATAAAAGTCACAGTTTAATAAATCACCTGAATTAAACTAATCGACTTAATCTACTTTGAGCTGATGTTGATTTTGTTCTTATTTATGGAGGAGAAAGGCTGAAGAAGATAAAGCACAACAGGATCCAAGGATGTTCTTATCTCTGTGTTGATGATATTTGATTAGTTGATGATAGTCACCCAACAGGAAAGCAAGTGTGATGTAACCCCCAAATCCTCCTGAATTAATCATCTAACATGGCAACAATGAACAGAGAAAAAGCCAAAAATACAAAATCAATTTGCAGGTTCACAGTTTGGGCTGCAGTTGATTGCTCTGCCATCATCTTACATTTAGTTTTAGTTAACTAAAAGAAAGATTATGATCACGGTAGAGTAAACACAGGAGAAGATTAGACACTGAGGTAGGGACAAACCACGATCACTCAGAACTGAAGGGTATTAAACTTCATGAAAGAGCTAAGAACCCCAGAGCTGGAAACTAAACGATCTCATAAGAAGTCCTTTGTACACTAAAACCAGACATAAACGTCTCAAAGAATCTAACCCAACTGAGAATATCATTAACAGACAGTCCAAAACATAAACCTGGCTAACTGACCCAGGGCCGTAACAGCAGGTCTTTGTGATTTGTTTTCCAGCTTTTCAGAGCTACAGACTGAAGTTTCTGACCATTCTTCTTTACATAATCTCTCCAGTTCAGTCAGTTCGGATTGAGAGTGTTGGTCTTCCCACAGTTTTTCAGCAGTATTATAATCTGGACTTTGACTGGGCTGTTCTAACACATGAATATACTCTGATCTGAAAGCACCCCATTGGAGTTCTAGTTCTATTAGGGTCATTTTCCTGTTGGAAGGTGAACCTCTACCACAGTCTGCAGTCTTTTGCAGCCTCTACAGGTTTGTTTTCAGTATATTTATCTCCATCCACCCTCCCATTAGCCCTGTCCCTGCTGAAGAAATGCTGCCACCACCATGCTCCACTGTGGGGATAGTGAGGTCAGGTTCCTGTGGAGTGTTAGGTTTCCACCACTCGTAGTGTTTTGCATATAGGCCATGAAGATCAGTTATGGTTTGACCAGACCATCTTCTGCAGAGTAAAGGAGGGTGACTGCAAATGCACACATTTAAATAATAAATAAACATAAATCACACATTTAAAACATAATTAAGGTTGTGGTGGTAACATAATCAATATGTACATGTTTAACGGGTATATACACCTTTTCACTGAACACGTTGAGCTATATAGCATGTCCAGAACATTTAAAATACTATTTAATGTAATCATATAAGGAGGTAATTAAAAGAAAAGTCAGTGTAGCATGAATGAGGCATGGCCGGTCCACATGTCGGACTTCAGAACCATTTTATTTGACGCGGTGGCAGCTAACGAGCTACCAGCCACACATACTTCACACCACAACAACTCCCCACAACCCTAATTCCCCTTATTTAAGTCGGCGGGCATAATTGCATATGTCGCGCAGGTGCATCAGCCTTCACTGTGAGAGAGGGAGTCGGCCCGGACCGTCAGCACCGCCGACCACCAGTTCAGCTCGCAAACAGCATTTTTTCTGTATTAAATGTTTCTGTATTAAAGGTGATGTTTCAAACATCGCTCACATAAGTTATCATTTTAAGATCATTTAATTTAGTTTGTGAGCAATGCTTAGTTCAGGTTTCCCCTCCAGCCAAAATCCTTCAAAAAAAGAAGAAGAAAAACTGTGAATACATTCTACACATCACCCTGCTGTTCCCACAAACCTACAATAATGTGACAGCTTTTAAACTTTATTCAGACCACTTCACTGTCTCACCGTATGAATCAGTGATGCTGCTCACACTCAGTGTCAGAGTCAGTCAAAGTGTTCCTGTTTACACTGTAAAAAGTTTCCATTTTATGTGAACAAAGCTCATGTAACACTAATAAAGATTTGACCTTTGCAAGTATGTAATGAATGGAAGTCAGTGAGTCATGCAGATTTCAGTGTTTCTGCTTTCAGCACCTTGATAATTTGTTTGTTGATGCAAAGTAGATTGAACCAATCGCATATCTGTGCTGTTTTGAGGAAACAAACATTAGATATGATCAACAGCAGAGACAACCACGCACCGAGAGCCGGCTCATTTTAATGACTACATCCGAGCACCAACGTGTCACAGCAGCCATTTCAACAGGAAAAACTTTCCTTATTTCTCATTTCTGCTCTATTAAAAAGCAGATGCTTAATTTATGAAATTATTAACACATAGCTGATATTTCATAGGTTACACATCCTGAAGTGTGCTTCCTAACATGGATATGACTGGAAGGTGGGCCCACTCCACAGGTGCTGATGTAATTGTTGTTTTTGAAACTTGGCTGTCCAAATCTAGTCCAAATAGTGTTTCTTCAGTTAAAAACCGATTTAATGTTTCATATGGTGAGCTCATTAGTGGTGTGTGTGTGTTTGAGTGATTGCCAGAGAGAGACTATGGTTGTGTCACATGTGAATAGCCACATGCAGATATGCAGAGGCTGACTGAGGGGATAAAAAAAGATAGCTTTTTAGTTGCTGACTGCAAAGACAGAGACATGCAACATAAAAAGGATGGAAAACCTCAAACTTGAACCATACGAGGAATAAAAGACCCTGGTGGATTGTCTGCTCACACTCTAACACAAAGCACGAGGAGACAACAACTACATACACAGAGGGCAATTAGGGGAAGTGGAGACAGCTGGAGGGGAGAATGAGACTCAGGTGGGCAAAATGATGGCAGACAAGACAAAAGAAGGAAAATATGAATGGACTACAAACAGAGGACTTGACATGAGAGGACCGATCACTAAGGAATGAATTAACTGTAACACAACTGAGAACAGGAAGCAAAACTAAACACCCCAAAGAATACACAACATAACATTAAACAAACCTTGGGTCACAAATATGAATGAAATAAAGAGAAAAACAAAATCCAGAACTCAGACTGGACCTAGAACCATGTGGCATATGTTGTTGTTGTTGTTTTTCCTGTAAAGCACTTTGAGCTGCAATGTGTGTTATATAAATAAAGTTCTGTTTGAGTGGTTTTTGCATACAGTATATTTTTGCTGTATTTGAATATTGAAATGGTGAGCTTTCAGGCATCTGCGGCAGAATCACTGGATTCTGTCACAGGAGCTAGCTTTGTTTCCACCACAGGTTTACTCAGAGACAGACACCTGCTGAAACACTGTGTTACATCCCCCAGGAGGATGTTGGTTTTCTTCTTTGAACTAATTCCTTGTTAGGTAGGTTATGGTTATAGGTTGTATATTTTGTTTTCCTTTTATTTTCATATCAGGAATGTTTGGTTTGTTATGTTGGCCTTGGCTCTAGTTAATCCTTAGTCTGAACTAGAACTCAACCAGAATTTCTTGCAAGAAATAAACCTTTTAACTTACCATCTTGGTTCCTCCTTCAGTATTTACCTTTATGGTAGTTCCTTGTAACCCCTAGACTAGCCTGGGGACGTAACACACTGACAAATGTCAGGAACAGAGGTCATACAGAGGTCATAGGGCATGAGAGCTGCACCTGCAGGTGAATAACTCTGAGATAAACAGAGAAGAATCCATTTATTCTGAGATTAAACTAACTGAGATTTATACAGAGATTAAAAGAGGGATACGGGAGGGTCTTTTATAAAGTGATATTTTTAATGCGGTGATTTTATTATTTAAAAAAAACAGCTACAGGACCGGGGGCAGTCTGTTTGTCTCCACCCCAGGGAAACGGGAACATCTCCTAGGTCTGGGTACCATCACCCTTCTGGGGGTGGTTGTGCCTGGACCTGGGGTAGAGAGTTTGTTTGGGGAGTGTGATTGTGTGTACAGTGTCCATTTATGTTTGTCTCCACATTGGGCGAGTGCTGAGTATTTGTATAAGTGTTAATGAGGGTGGGGATGTATGTTTATGTCTGTGTCCATATGTCATGTCGAGTCTTAGACTCCACGTCTGGGAGCATCTCAGCCCACCACACTCACTGCCAGTGGCTGATGCTTTTGGACCTTGGTGCATTGGTTGTTCTCACTGTCCAGGGCTGGGCATTCAGGTATGTACTCCCTGAGGCTGCTTGACGAGGCCTGGCACCTATGGCTCATTTGGGCCCCATCCGAGGGGTGTAGAGCCCTCGGGCCCCTGGTCCTGGGGATCGGTCCACTGTAGCTGGCTGCTGCCAGAGCCTGTGTCACTACAGCCCCCTGTGGCTTCTGAACCACAGTTTCTGGGTGATCCCATGTCTGGGGCTCTCCTCAGCTCTTCCCAGGAGGGTGTCATAGTTGCCCCTCCGATGGTCCTCCTTGGAGTCTTGCACTCTGGGGCCTGGATCTCCTCCATGCCTGCTTCATGACCTGGGGGACGGGGCTATGGCTCCCCACACCCTCTATCAGAAAGTTACATGGAGAGACCTTTGAAAACAAGCGCGCTGATCCACACATGGGTGTTCATTGTTCATAGACACAAACTACACCTTTCTTGGCTGCTACCTCAAAGCACATTGTGCACTGTCAGTCCTGCGTGCTGCACAACGTCATTCAATTTTAGTATTTACTGCTACTAACATTTATTTAGGTTGTGCAATGAAGTTATGTGTATCATGTTGCTCTCTTATTTCTTCTTTTCTTTTTTTGTTCTCTCTCAACAGGTGAGCCAGCAGATTTTTTTAGTCTTCTCTCACGGTCCCTCTTCCTCTCTTATTCTTTCCCTCCCTTTCTTCCTCTCTCCCAGTCATGTATGTCCCATCTGTAATTATGTTACATTTATATATATATATATTTATATTAATTAAAAACAGCTCTGTGGTTTAACAGTTTATTCAACAACAGTGAGCCCCACCTGCTCCTGGCGGTTGGTGATGGAAACCAGATCATGGTTTTTCTCTCTGCAGTAATAAAGGGCTTCCTCCCAGGTTTTGTTTTCTTGGATCAGGATCACGTTATCTGTCACCACAAAACCCAAAGAGCTCTGAGTCTTTGCTGTGCTTTATGAACAGTGGCGTGTCTAGAAAATGTTTGTTGGGGGGGCCAGGTAGGGGCACAGATTTGGAGAAGGGTGGCAGATGTAATTGGCAGATAATGTTAAAAACAATTCTACCAACCGTTAACCATAATTCAATAACCCTGTAAACCTAATAAGCGAATGTGCTTTTAACTGTTATTAAAATTAGATTTTAACCACTACGATGCAAAGTTGTTAGATACTGTGTTGATAAAGTACAAGAGATACAATCAGTCAGTGTTTATTCAGCAGTCAAGGACAGCAATATTTGCATAGTATTTTTACTGACATGTAGTGCACATATGTTTTGGGCAAAACATTTTTGAATATTAAAATACGAACATTTTTAACATACAATTGGCAAATTAGCCAATGCAAAACTTTATCTGCCTATTAATTAAAAAAGAAGATCATCTTCTCACAAACTGGTGTTTGGTTTTGAAACAGGAAAAAAGTGGGGAAACAACTGAAAAGACTAACATTTGAATGAAACCTGAAAGCAAGTAAATACTTTCTATGCTGCCTTAATGTAAACTTTGGTAATATTGATGTATAAAGAACAACACTGGCTGATGATGAAATACAGTCAGCTGGCATGGTGACACTGCCAGTATTAACCTGCAGGGCTGGACTGGGACAAAAAATTGGGCATTTTGACTACAGACCGGCCCACCAGGTACTAAAGCCATAAAGCCTTTGAATGAAAACAAATGCTGTTGTGACAGTGATGTACAGTCTTGTCGGTATATGTATGATTTCTATACATTTTACGTCAGATAAAAACTTTGTTCGCAAGATTCAGATAATTATTTAATTAAAGCTAGATATTTTAAATGAGAATAAGAAAGAAAAGTTGTTTAGTGCGACATCCGCTGGTTTCCTGTTTCTGGCGCAAAGTGGGCGATAAACAAACAAGAGAGAAAAGCCGATCAGCTGATTATTGATCAGTTTCATGGTTGAAGTAGCAACAGGAGAGGGAGAAGAAGAGGCAGCTGTGCAGCGTAAACACAGAATAACTCCAGCTTTGTGTCTTTATTTCATTGTAGCTGGAGTACGGGACAAACTGCGTCTCTTCTCAGCTCAATACGAAACGCGTAATATTTTCTCTGAATGAGGGACCATTCCATTTTTTAAGGAGCGGTTGGCAACTCTACAACTAACCTTATGAATAAAATAAAGTTCACTATCAGTAGCATCATAGCACCCACCCAGCTGTATAGAAACTCTGTCATGCTAGCTAGTACGCAGTACGAGTTATTGTAACTGACGGTAAAAAGTCAGCACAACGAAAATAAACTCCACCTAAACTTGGTTTATATCTGACCAGATAGACTGCAGCTCATAACTTCTTACCTGAAGTTCAGTTCACCTGACACTGGGACCGGCGGCTGCCTCAGGTCTCTGCTCCTCCTCCTGCCTCCCCTTTCCCTCATCCACCTGCTGGCCTCTGTGCAAGCTCCGCCATAGCCACCACCAAACAACTGAGTTATTTTTACACATGACCAGCATCCGGCCAATCCACCACCTCTCATTGTTCATGCCGTTACAAAAAAAATAAAATAATAATAAGTCATCAGCCCACCGGGCAAATGCTGAGATAAATCTGAGATAAATCTGTGTAAACTCACCATCATAGCAGAAGAAAGGCTTTCTTTGGTCACATCCAGCAGAGCTCCATCTTCCTGATCTCCCTAACAGAGTCGTAGCATATGTCCTGTTGTTTAGTCCATCCTTAAATGAGTCCATGTCCCAGTATCTGAAAGAGAAGTTACTCCCATCCGACCACCTCCAGCTGTCTCTGAACAGGCCGATCCACGAGGCTGTAGACTTCTGCAGCGTCTTAAACTCTTCACTGTATATCTGATCGAGTCCACTGGCCAGGTCAGTGTGATGCTGTCTGCAGTAGCTCTGAGCCTGAGTCCAGGTCACAGACGTCTCATTCAAATGAAAGGTTTTGTTGTCTTTCATTGTTTCTGTCGAGTCAACAGAAAAAACACAAAAACATCTTTATCAGCTAATTTGTTTCATTCTTAAAACTCTGATACATATGATATAACTCAGATTATAAACTACATTATAACATTATTAAATATTGTTTCATCATATTACTGAACAAATATTCTGACAAACAAGCAGAAACAGGAAGTAATATTTGAATAACTTCCTTGTTTAACATTTCTTGATCTGGTGCAGTTGCTTTGACAGCAAAGGTTACGCCTGTGTGACAGAAACAAACTCCCTTTACGGATAGTGTTTTCTTTTTTTTCTGAAGAAACACCTAAATATGGGGTTTCTCTGAGCTTTTAGTAACTCTGGTTAAATAAATACGATTCTACTTACCTGAAAAATCAAATTAATTCTATTTTTGTTTTATTCTCCTGGGTGTACTGATAGATATGAGTGGATATGTGGCCCTGTACTAATTTAGCTGTCTGCCATCTGATGTGTAATATACAGTTACATTCAGTTCTGCCAGATCATATATATCATTGATTTACAACTGTTTCAAAGTCAACTTGGAAACCAGCTCTGAAGGGAGGGGCTATGTACTCACATGACCTGAAGCTTTGGCACTAGTGATGGGTCGGTCGCGAACGAAATGGCTCTTAGAGTCTGGTCTTTGATGTGAACGGTGCAAGCCGGCTCCTTATCACAAGCCGTGGGTTTTTTTTCCCCCTTTCTCTCACCCTCTCTCTCTCTCTCGCACTTTTTTTCCCGCTTCACTCAGCATGCAAGCCTTGTGCTTTACGCTGGGAAGATGCACTTGTGCACATAGTGCACAAGTGCATATAATTTGCCAGATGGCTTTTTCTGGCAAATTATATGGCTTTTTCCCTCCACAGGAAGAATGCCTGCAATGAGATGATTTGGGCGTTGATAAAGGACATAAAAAGGAAGTGCTGGTCTCAACCCCGGTTGGTCGGCCCCTACCAAGTGTGCTCACTCACACCGGTAAAAATTGCCGAAAGACCAACGTGGATTCATCAGAGTCACTGCAAGAAGATCACGCACCTGAGTAAGTGTAGGTAGAAGTCCGGCTACAAAGGGGGAAGAAAGCCTTTGGGGCCTTCTGTCTCAAACCCGGTGAAGAAACCGACTCCCTTACTTTTAGTCAGCAACAAGGATGACAGCGTGGCTTAAAGTGTTCCGGTTTGTGACGACAGCTGAAGCACTATGGGACCGAGGAAACCACGCTCAGTGGCTATTTTACGAACTTCTGGTGGCAGACAATGAACACTACGACACACCTTAATAACAAGATGGACTGCTACGTATGTGCTCACATGCCACTATCTACTTACAGCTCCGGATTATGGCCGTATAACATTCTTGCTAATTGCATCCCAAGGTGGGGTGTGTAAGCTAATTGGTGAGACATGTTGCACGTTCATCCCAGATGGATACTCAGTAGGTGGCAACATCTATGAGGCCCTGTAGAATCTGACAGCACTGCAGGAGTATGTGGCCAATCATACACTGTTAGACATTTTATTGTATTTTTACATTAACTTACTGGCAACACTATTGCCAGTAAGTTACTGTAATTACTGATCTACAGTATCTTTACTGTTGTGATGTTTTACAGTTCAACCACTTTACTGTAAACATATATTACAGTATAACAGCTTTACTGTAAATGTTGTTTGTGGTAATGCAGCTTTACTGTAAACGTGGTTTACAGTTAGAAAGACTTACCGTGATTAAGTTTTATAGTATCACTGTACTGCAAATGTGGTTTATGGTATAACACTGTAATTGTGTACAGTATAATTTGTGTAGACTGTAATTGTGTTTTACAGCATATAAAATAATATTAACATTCATATTCAATATAAGAACATTTACAAAAAACAATATAATTCAATAAAGTAGTCTCAGAATAGTGAATTAAACCAACATTTATTGTTGATAATATTTTTTTTAAACAAGAAAAACATTTTTCAACTGAATAAAAACAATGTCAATAACCAAAATAAATAGAAGTGTACATGAAAACTACACAGTCCTTCACCTTTCTGTGTCTGATTTTTTTAAGGAAAACAGTTTTTCATTCCACTAAAAACAGGACAAACCCACCAGCATGAACATTAAATAAACTATTACAATTGTAAAACAAAAATCATTTACAAAATGTAATAATTATCAGTGGGTCCCACGAAATAGAATGTGATATGGGATTTAGATTTCCGTTACCAGGATGGTCGGGTTCAGCGTAGTCTTTATCACCACCTGTCAAAGACACATCATCAATATTCATGTTTGCTCAGGTTATTCACTTGTTCACATCTGTCTGAGATCATTCATACTGTTGTATGGATGTGTGTACAGTATGTATATAATTATCAGCGATGTAAAAAATATTATCATCTCTGTATTCTTACCTAGTTGGAAGTCCTCCATTCAAACTCAGAGAGCCGCAGGAGGAAGGTGGTGATCCGAGGGCTGATGCTTGTAACCTTCCTCTTTACGACACGACCTGTCTTGCGGCTTGTACCAAGTTTTGCAGGGCATTTTGTTCCCATGTCTGGATTGATCCTCACAAAGAACCTTTTAACGGAAAAAAGGCTGCTTTAATTTCAAAATTAAAACATACATTACAGCAATCACCTATATGTTTCTGCAACTGTAGTCAAGCTATCACATATATTTCATTCTTAAATGGTGTAAGCTTTAATGGTGTAAAGTATTTACCTCTGTATCATCTCCAGTGTGATGGACGCTGACTCCTGATACTCAAGGTTGAAAACGTAGTATGACGCAAAGAAGACAGCAAGGGTGCTGGCAAAGTCATGCATCTGCTCAGGCTCATAAAATACCTTGCCCTCCAAACTGATCATCCAGCGGCTTGCAGACATGAAATTATTCCCTAAAAACAGACAAGAGTCCAATAAGACAATGTGCTCACCCTTACAAATAAGGTTTCCACAAGAATGCTGGATAGCAGGCCTCACACTGTACAAAAATAGAATCCACACGGTTTGCTGCTATTTCTCTTATTATTTATTATGTAATGAAAATTATGATCAATTACAGGAAAAAACTGCCTAATGTTTTGGCATTTTGGCCTGTGCTGAAATGTTAGGCTGTTTTTTCCTGTTGGTCATTGTGTATAATAAATAATAAGAGAAACAGCAGCAAACTGTGTGTATTCTATTTTTATACAATATAAAACAGACAAACCCCTGTTAAGTAAGTTGTTGTGGGTACAAATACCACAATAATTACATAGATTTTTTACAAAAATATTACAAAAGGATTGAAACTATTTACTTACCAAGCGCTATTACCCTTGGTGTGATGGGTAAGGTCATCTCTCTCTCAACAGACATCTTGGTGGAAAAAGCCTTTAAAACACAAAAGGAACTGATTTGAATGATGATACCCAAAATCACTGAAATATTTTTCCTTTGTTTATGTTGACAGTATTGAGAGTGCATGTGTAAAATTTTAAATATAATTACGTCAGCCAAGATGAAGATTGAGTCCTCTTTTTCTTGGAAGTACTTCATCAGAAGAAGGATGGCTGCTGTGGCGATCTGGTTGTGGTTCAGCTTTGCACTGTCGCACTCACGTAGCAGATGTTCAATCTCCTTGTTCCACTGAAGTCTCTGGCTTTGAAAGAAGTTCAAAATTCTCCTTCCTTTCGTAAGAAGGGCTTCACTGAGACGTGTCTCTACCTCAATATCTGTGAGTGTGTGGAAGTGAGTGCAGAGGCCTCTTTTAGTAAAAAGAAATGGCCAATGCTCTTGAACCTCACATAAGGTGGGGGCAGGCCAAGAATTAAGCATGTGCCTCTGGTAAATATAAGTCAAAGACATATAAGTATTTACATCTGTTGTTTCAATTGCTTGAGGACCTGCTGATCTAAAGACAGTTGACATAGTCTGTCTTTTTGTCTCCAAAGTTTCAGTCATTTCTCCTTCTGGTAGGGTTGTGGGTTGCCAGTTGATGCAACCATAGCTATCAAGTTCAGATCTCCCCCTTTTGATGGCAACATCACCCTCATTGTTTTCCCTGGTAGACCTTTTCCTTGGCTGCCGGATTCTGCTGCTGACATTGTCTCTATTTACATGTTCAACTCTTGTTTTAAGCTGTTTGAGTAGGGAATAATACCCACAGCCTAATTGCTCACCTTCTGCAGTCTTATCTGCAAAGCTAGCGGGATACTTAGATACAATAGCTCTAGCTACCTCCCCACAAGCAGCTCTGTTAGGGTTGGGGCAGTGTACTCGCATTCCTTCTACAACAGTCCCAATCATTATTCTCCTGTCTTCTGGGTGAGCCATTCCACCAGATGCCAAGGCCTGTGAAAGTCTTGTTGGCATCTTCTCCCAGGGAACTGAAAAATTGCTGATCCAGGAGGTTTTGCCTACATTTGGTTGTGTGGAAGGGAGTTGACCTGATGCTTGTGCAGAACAGAGTGAATTACCCTGTAGTGGCACTTGCACAGTTGTTGAGCAGGTGGTTTCAGGTTCCTTTGGGTTGTTTGAAGAGCCTGACTCCACTTGGTCGTCGATATTCACACACACACATAAACACAGCAGAACAATTCCACATTAACTATGTACAGATGGGTTTTTTGGAGTATTTATTGAGTAATACTCTTATATGAGACACAAAAGCAAGAGTGTTGGAGAAATAATACCAATGGCAATGAAAGCTAGTTTTAGTTTTGAAAGCTAGATTTTTTATGAACTATGAATTGAAAAATAAAGTACAATTTCAAAATAACTCTCAAAATAACTAATTTACAACTATTTTCAAGAAGTGCTATGGACATGCTGAAATCCATCAAGAATACACTGTATTGTGCTCGCTGGCAACAGCATCTTGGCTTGCATTTTCAGGTAGAAAAGAGCCAAATTATGTAAAAATGTCTCTTGTTGATTATCACACTCCTCTAGATGATCACATGGAGTTGGAGTCAGATTCTCCTCAGAAGGCTGAGTACAGTCTATATTTTCGGGGAGAGTTGACACCTGAGTTGTTATCACCGGCTTATGTTTCCTGGATAAATTTGTGGCAAAAGATGAGCGCACTCTGAAATGTTTGTGGCAGTCATCATAAGGACAGACAACTTTCTTGCCATCTTTAATATGAAATCTCAAGTGAGTGCATAATGCTGAAAAATTCTCTGCCACATAGAAACATGCCTCAACTCCACAAGCAAGATTTCCTTTAAAATGGGTGTGTTTAGTCTGAGCCCTGCGATAGCGGTGGTTCCTGTGCATATGGGATCTGAATGCAGAAAATGTTCGATAGGAAGAAGGACATTGCTCTATTCCACATGTGAATCGATAATTAGCTGTGTGCTGATGTTTCTTCGTATGATAACAAAATTGTCTTAATTCTGAACTACAAACACCACAAAATTTACACCTGTACATGGCTGCATGTGTCTGAATTTGACTTAACTTTTAATTCGCAAAGAGCATGGCAACAACACAACAGTGACTGAAAAACATCTCAATCTATTATCTGTTTGTTCTATTATTAAAGAAGGGATCTACATTGCTTGGGTTGTATCAAAAAATGGGAAATAGTCAAAAGAAAATCTATCTATAGATCAATGTTATTAACTTAAACCATGCAGACCCTGAAACACTGGAGGAAAAATTTTGGAGGGTCTGTCAAGCTGACGTTAAACCCCTTAACAATGGCACTGCAAATAACTGCGACTAATTTACAGACCACTACACTGTCTTGCTTTTTAAATGGAACCTATGAAACAATAAACCACAGTTGAGATTAGAGCAGGCTAACCTGCATCAGAAACTTCAAAACTGGGTTAGATTGTTTTAGCAGTCTTTAAATTTCCAAAAAAATGTTGTCTACCTTTATTCTCACTAAATATGTCTTTTTACCTGCTGTTTTGTCTTGTCTCTCAAAGAACTGAGGCTACATCACACTGTCAGCGCGGCCAGCAAGGGCAGGAGGACAGCAATGCACCACACTGGGCGGGAAAAGACAGAGAGACAATTGTTAATTTAATGTTGCATTTATTTAACCTGTAGCACTCTTGTGTGATGCGACGAGCCAATAATCACTCCCGATGTTAGTCCGCTGTGAAACTTTAATGCGTACTCCAGCACACGACAAAACACACAGACAGCACCGGAAGAACAAACTCCCCCCACCATACTATTCCGGTTGGATTAGTCCCCCACAGTTATGGCAGGTCTGCACAAACAAATATTGCTTGGTGATCATTTAACCAATGATCTACATCTTCCCCATTTGGCTTGTAGCACCTAACAAAACTAATTCACTCACAAGTTTCTAAACAGTGCTTCTTAACACAACTTTAACTTAACAATGTTTTTTGCTCGGAGTAACCCCACACCTTAACATAACAGCAATTATGAAAAATGCAAATAGCCAGCAAGCATCATATTTCAACATACTGACAACAAACTGATTACACCTAAGGCTTCCTAGTGTTTTCCATTTACATGTATCTTGGGTTGGGTCTGCAGATGCGACCTGCACGTGTAGTGTATGGTGTCTGGTTCACAATGTTCTGGCCAGGCACCTGCACAGCAGGTTGGGGCTGAGGAGAGGATGTGTTTTGTGAATCTTCGTTTGAGCGTGTGTGTGATTGCGGTGTGAGTGTGGAACTGTCCATTGTAGAATGGTTAGTGTCCTCGCACTCAGGGTCATAGTCATGGAGTGGTGGCGGCGGCGGTTCTGCCACTGGGAGGATGTGGCGGCGATTCCTCCTGTAGGTTCTTCCATCGACCTGAATGATGTAGGATTGTGGCTCCTTGCTCTTCCTTTCCACAATTCCCAGCTTGTCATAGCCTTTCTCTGTCTGCACGCGGACCACTTGTCCTTCTTGCAACGGCTGTAGCGTGCGGCTGGACTTATCATAGTGACGCTTCAGTCTGAGTCTTTTGTCGCGAAGTCGGTCACAGATCTGTCCTGTGTCTTTTGCAATGGGTGGCAACAGCTTGCTGCACACAGGAATGCCCGCGCGTGTCTGACGAGAAATGAGGCAGGGGAGCCTAGTTGTGTGTCACGGGGAATGTTTCTAAGGTTTAGGAGGTCAAGAAACACGTCGGTTCCATCTCGGTGAGATTTTTCCATGAGGTGTTTTGCGCTGCGCACCGCTCTCTCAGCAAGACCGTTTGACTGTGGAAACTCCGGGCTGCTGGTTGAATGGGTGAAGTCCCACTGTTTTGCGAAATCAATAAACTGTTGACTAGTGTATTGTCTGCCATTGTCAGTGAGGAGCGTGTGCGGTGTGCCATGAACTGAAAAGTGTCTCTTTAGCTTGGAGATGACCGCTGCTGTGGTCAAGTCACGGAGAAGGTCAATCTCAATCCATCCTGAATAGGAATCTACAAGGACCTGGTATTGTTTTCCATGCCAGGTAAAAATGTCAGCAGCCACCGTTGACCATGGGAGGTCTGGAACAGGGTGCAGTTGTAGCGGTTCTCTCTGCTGATGTGTCTTAGTGCTGTTACACACAGTGCAAGACAGCAGCTCTTCTGCGATGTCTTTTGACATTGCTGGCCAAAAAATGACACTCCTAGCTCTGCGCTTGGTTGCTTCGGTACCTGGATGGCCTTTGTGTATGATGTTGATGTACTCCTTGTGCAGGGACTGGGGAATGACAGTTTTGTGGCTTTTCATGATGATCCCATCCTCCATGCTGAGCTCATCTCTATATGGAAAAAACGGAGCCAGAGCGGGCTGTACTTGGCTCTCTCTGCTGGGCCATCCTCGCTGAATGACTGTGCTGAGCGCTTGTAGCACATCATCTTGTGCTGTGTGCTGTCTTAGCTCCTCCAGGCGAGCAGTGGAGATGTAGCTCACTGTCATCACTTCATACTTGGTGTGTTCAACCGGGCAGCGTGACAGCGGGGCGAGCGGGGCTCTTGAAAGGGTGTCGGCTAGATACATGTATTTCCCCTTTTTGTAGACCAGACTGATGTCGTAACTCTGTAGTCGCAGTAACATCCTCTGGAGCCGGGCAGGGGCGGCATGGATTGGCTTTTTCATTATGGTCACCAGGGGCTGGTGGTCGGTTTCAATGATTGTTGCTTTGCCATAGACATAATCTTTGAACTTCGTGCAGGCAAACACCACGGCGAGGAGCTCCTTCTCTATTTGAGCATATCGCGTCTCTGTGTCAGTGAGAGCACGCGAGGCGAAGACCACCAGTCTGCCATTTTGCAAACACGCGGCACCCAGCCCATAGCATGATGCATCACATGTCAGTGTGACTGGCTCCTTGACATTGTAATACGCCAATACTGGCGGGCTGGAGAGGCATGATTTGAGGTGGTCGAAAGCCTCCCGGTGCTGTGGGAACCAGCACCACGCAGTCTCCTTGTGGGTTAGTTTCCTTAGGGGTGCTGCAATCTCACTAAGGTTTGGTATGTATTTCCCAAGGTAATTAACCATACCGAGGAAGCGCTGTAGCGACGTGACATCCGTGGGCACCGGCATTGCTCCTATTGCTGTGGTTTTGGAGGGGTCTGCTTTTAGACCGTCCCTTGTGAAGATGTGGCCCACATATGACACTTGATCTAGGCGAAATTTGCACTTGTCAGGGTTTAGCCTGAGTTTGATCTCTCGAGCACGTGTCAGCACTTTCTTCAGGTTGGCATCATGTTCGGCCACTCTGTGTCCTCCGATGATGATGTCATCCACGATGACAGAGCACGGGTAACCGGCAAACAGCTGCTCCATGGAGCGCTGGAACACCTCACTGGCTGAATTGATACCAAAGGGCATCCGCAGAAACCTGTATCGCCCAAATGGGGTGCTGAATGTGGTCAGCATTGAGGATTTCTCGTCGAGCCGTATTTGCCAGAAGGAGTTTTTTGCATCTAGCACTGAGAACACTGTCGCTCCTGACATCTGTGCTGCCACTTCCTCAACGCTGCGCATTGGGTGATGGGGTCTTTTCAGTGCTGAGTTGAGGTCTTTTGGATTTATGCACAGTCTGATCTCATGCTT
The DNA here is from genome assembly GCF_056152115.1 of Neolamprologus brichardi. NCBI lineage: Eukaryota > Metazoa > Chordata > Actinopteri > Cichliformes > Cichlidae > Neolamprologus > Neolamprologus brichardi. The sequence goes on from NC_142106.1 coordinate 2,189,750, forward strand.
GTCTTTCTTGTGTGCTGCCACCATTGAGGACACCCAGTCAGTAGGCTCGGTGACTGGTGTTACAACGCCGATGCGTTGCATGCGTTCAAGTTCAGCTTTGACTCTTTCTTGCATCGCGACGGGGATGCGGTGAGCTGGACGGACCACAGGCTGTACATCAGGGTCTAGCATCATTGAGTATGTGACTGGAAGTTCCCCCAGTTCATCACTGAACAGGTCATAGTATTGTGTGAATATGTGAGAGCTGAAATCTGTGCTGCTTTCTGTGCTGATCTGGTGGACCTCAGGGCTCATTTTCACAATGCCCATTTCCATGCATGCTCGAAATCCTAGCAGCGGTTGCACTTCTCTATCCACCAAAAAGAAAGGCAACGTGTGACACTGCTTCTTTAAGCAACAAGGGAGTGTAACAGTTCCAGTGGTCTGAATTCTCGTGCCTCCATAGGCAACAAGACTCACAGGATTCTCTTGTTTGACAGTCTGTCTTCCGCCATTCACTGTTTCGAAAGTCTTAAGTGACATGACATTGCATTTTGCTCCTGTATCTACTTTCATCTCAGTGGGCACGCCATTTATGTTTATTGTGACAAAGCCCTCATCTTTTTTATTAGCTTTAGTGTGGATGCAGTCAATCTGTCTGTCAAGCTCTACACTATCCACGTAAAACGTTTCATCCTGAAGTGGTGGCTCACTCACTGTTAATTCGTTCACAAGCCGCCTTGCAGTCTCTCTGTTAGGGTGGGCTCTGTGATGGCTGCGTGGTTTAGACTTGCAGCAACTTTTGTAGTGATTCAGTTTTTTACAGTTGTGACACTGTTGTCCAAATGCTGGACACTTGTCTCGCTTGGCCGCATGGCTGCCTCCACAATTGGAGCAATTGGTGACAGTCTGTGGGAATGAAAGGGGCTTAGGCTTGTGCTTGCTGTTCAGAATGGGCTTTACTGCGTCGACACTGGTAGCTTGTGTAGCTAGTGTCTTGCTGTTTTTTTCAGTCATTTCGTGTATTCGACACACCGAGATAGCTTTAGCAAGTGTTAGCTCGCTGTCTCTTAGCAGAGCCTTTCTCAACGTGTCGCTAATGACACCACAGACGATACGATCACTGAGCATCTCGTCAGTGAGGTCCCCAAAGTGAAAACATTTAGCCTTGATCTTTAAATCACTGATGAATGATTCAAGTGTCTCACCTGGCTTCTGATTTCTGGTGTGGAATCTATATCTTTCCATCGTTCTGTTGTGTTGAGGATTGCAGATTTCTCGAAATTTTGCCTTCAAACATTCTGGATCCTCTCTGGACTCAGCAGCAGTGAGTATCTCTCCATCTGCACCAGCTGCACGAACGGCAGGAGCATAAACGAATGAGCGTTCTCGTTCAAAAACACGCCAATTCTCGGCAATGTTCTCATCAAAAACCAGAGGGTCAGGTCTGCGAAATCCGTCCGCCATGATGGGGCGACTTCTTTTTTCTTTCTCTTTTTTTTTTTTTTTTTTTTTTTTAGCGGCTAATCCAACACAGCGCACAAAGCAGTGCGGTACCCCGAAAGGGATATAAACATACGCGCTGGCGTGATGTCCGTACCGTCTTCTGACACCATGTAGCACTCTTGTGTGATGCGACGAGCCAATAATCACTCCCGATGTTAGTCCGCTGTGAAACTTTAATGCGTACTCCAGCACACGACAAAACACACAGACAGCACCGGAAGAACAAACTCCCCCCACCATACTATTCCGGTTGGATTAGTCCCCCACAGTTATGGCAGGTCTGCACAAACAAATATTGCTTGGTGATCATTTAACCAATGATCTACATAACCCTTGAAAAATATATTTACATAAGTAAATAAAAGAAAAAAAACACACAACCCATCTTTTCCAGAATAATTCAACTAATTGCTCTTTTGACCAACCTAACACAGGCATTACATGGTTTTCCTATGAAAAAGACCCTGGAAGACGTATTAAAGGAAAAAAAACATGCTCCCCTTCCCACTTAAAAAAATAATAAATATTAAACTTAGGTTGGAGTTCCTCGCGCCACCAACCTAATGTTATATTAACTTTTTAATGTTGTGTACTGCAGCTCACACAAAATTAAATAAAGCAGGCTAACCTACATGAGCAAGCTCAAAACTGGATAAGATTGTTTTAGCAGTCTCTAAATTTCCAAAAAAAAAGTTGTCTTTCTTTATTCTCATTAAATGTGTATTTTTACCTGCTGCTTTGTCTTGTCTTTCAAAGAGCTGAAGCTAAATGTCCCACTGTTAGCGTGGCCAGCTTCTCAATAGTCATAGAACAGAAGCGCAGGAGGACAATGCACCACACTCGGCGGAAAAAAGACAAAGACTGTCGTTGCGCCTGTGTTCCTCACCCCTCCCCGTGGAAAATATATATCTAAATATATATTTAAATAAGAAAAGAAAAAAACACACACAACCTATTTTTTCCAGAATAATTCAGCTAATGTGCTATTTCGACCAAGCTAACACCGATTTTAAGCCCCCCCACACACAAAAAATATATATGCTCTTAAAAATTAATAAACGAGTATGTTAGGTAGGACAGTCCTTTGCATTACCTTATGACGTCCCGTTTGCAGTTTCCACACAGAAGTCCAACAATAACGAGGTGCAAAATCTTTTGTCCTCTCGAGCACATCGTAACGAAGAGTTAACAAAGTTGGCCTGTCTTTCCTCTCCTGTCAATCACTGGATCACAGGTCATGTCAGTCAGGATATGGAGTGGTGGTTGGTGGTGGTTGGTAGAGGTAGGTGGGTGGGCAGGGCCAGCATGCATTCAGTGTGTGTTTCACTAAGTTGGGTTGACTAGATCCCAGAAGAGTTCTGTACATGTTGCACGTTCAGTAAATGAGCAATTCAGTTACTGCTCGACTGAGAAGCCTCCGCCAAATTATTACAATATTCTCCACTGACTGAAGTTCGCCTTTCTGCGTCTTTTTTAAATAACTTTATTCACTACTTGTCACAAGTACAAAATTACACAAAAACAGACAGCAGCAACAACCTAAGTGAAATCCAACAACAGAATAGTGGCAAGTAAAGAAATTAACAAAAGGAAGTGTGAATCTTGTTCAGGGTTAATCAGAGATAAGTGATGGAGATGCAGCAATGTGAATTCTGCTTTTTTTATTTGTAGTTAACCTTATAGTCTTTACATATGAATGAAAGTCAATTAAGAAAACACAGAATTTTGGGAGAGATTTGGAGAACCTTGCTTTATAAAATTTCCCTACAAGGAGGCCTTTCTGCATTCTTTTCCCTCTCCCCAGGAGCAGCTGTCACTTGAATTGATCTCTATGGCAACGCAGTGGCAAGCACACCTTTGCAGCAGCTGTGCATGTGCATACAACTGCATGCAGCAGATTAGATGATCAGAATTCTTGAACCTTACACACAGGAAAGTCCCCTAAAAAGTCAAAACCATAATACTTTCACTGGTATCATACTGACAAATGGCATAGGTTGGAGGAAAATCTGGAAATGGTTGGCAGTGAAAGAGTTAAAATGTAATGCACTATTGCAACCAACCACTGAAAGAATAAAAATACACAAACAGTATGATGAACCATTCAAATCACATAATACAGTAGCACTACTGCTAATGTGTTAACGGTAGGTATAACTACTACCGCAATTTTAAAAAATACAGTAAGTAAATGTAAATAACCTTAATATACCCATAATGCAAAGCAAATTACATTAATTAACTGTAGAAATGTTTTCAGGTAAGTTACTGGGCATTTTGTGGTATTTTACTGTGAAAAATACAGCAAAGGTTAACAGTGTACACCAGGAGCCTCAACACAGGATTGGCTCACATGGCTGTTTCTGTATTCTGATGGCACATGCTACTGAAGATCGTGACCCCAGTATTTGTTGTTTTAGTTTCTGTGTTTGTTGCTATGACCTGCATATTCCCCTGTATAGGGAGCATAAAACAAAGGATGGTGACTAATACTTTTATTTACTACACATTAGCCCAGGAGGACCCAAAGGAGGACATGGAAGATTTTGTTTAAATGAAGTAAGCATTGGAAATGCACCTCCAAGTGAGGCTGTACTGATAATTGAAAACATAAGCTTTTAAAATGTCAAACAGGATGGAAGAATGTTAGATTTAATGTATCTGTTGTAGGTTGCCATTTCAAAAGCTACACACTGCCATTTAGAGAGTTAGAATGCTTTGTTTGTTCTCTATGTAACCCTCGCATATGAGTATGTGCACGACCTCCATGAAGAGGGCAAGTAGCCTTGAGAAAGATAGACTCTAATCAATGAAGGAAGCCACCTGGTGGGACAAGATAACAACATCCTGGAAGAACTGTACTCATATACAAATACACAAATACAAAGTTTAGTATTAAGAAATGTGCGGTGGGAAATGAGTAGAAAACAAAGGGAATTTGTACACGCTCCAATTGAAAGCTGCAGACACATCACAGCATTCAGCTCCAATAGAGACAGTTTATAACTAAACTAACCAACATATTCAAGCACAACATGAAAGTTTCCTTGTTTTTGTAGAGAAGCTGATCAGGCTGTTTCCTTATTCCCTGAGACCAGCTGCACTGGATCATCACCAGCTTGGATCTTCATCCTTTTTCACTCAGTCAAGTCTTTCCTTTTGTTGGCCGTTCCTCTGCACCGGAAAACCAAAGTGTGTGATCACAGCTGAAATAAGGGAGATTTTTCCACTTTAAAGTGCTTCAATGCTGTTGATCCACACATCAGATCCTCTCTAAGGATCTGAATGTTGAAGACAAACACACAAATATCTCTGCTTATCATGAGGCTAAGGGCTTGATATAGACATAACAGTTTATAACATGTCAGCAGCATATAACAGCCCTGCACACCAGCACTGTGCTTATATTAGACTTTAATCAAAATATAGTTATGATTTCATCACATTAGCTCAACGGGCTCACAACAATATTCCACTAATGTAACCTTATTGTTTTATGGACATATTGGATTTGTATATGGTGTGTTTGATAAATGATGTATCACACTGTGAGATCTCCTGACAAACAAACTAACACACTAACTTTGTGTTCTTCAAATACTGAGGAGTTTTTTGTTGGGTTACCAGGTTAGCTTTTTTTGGCTTTTTTAGATGAGAGAGAAGACAAATATGCTCCAATGAGATGTTTTCACACTTTCTGATCAAACAGTTAGAATTTCAGATGAGTTTTCGACAGCTCCATGGACCTCCATCTCAATGGCTCAGAGACAAAGGCTGCCTCACCCAGGCAGGAAACACTTTTACTGCATGTGGTCAAAACTGAATGTTAACGTGATTGCTCAGCAGCTGGAGGATAGCCTTCAAACCCATGTATGGCTCACGTTTCATCTCCTGCACCTTTCCCACATCTCCCTACATGGAGACGTTGCTTCTCACATCACCATGGCAACTGTCTCTGGTCCTCCGGTCAGGCCTGTAGAGTTAGAGAAGGGGGCGTGTCATAGCAGCAGAACTTATAGGCCTGTTTTTCTGTGGGAGAGTCAGTCTCAAAGGTTTGAACATTCTGGTGTCATCACGAGTCCAGGCAGACCATCTTCAGAGAAGACAGATTCTCTTTGTTTCTGTTAGGTTTAATGTATGTGTTGTAGGTTGCCATTTCAAAGGCTACACATTGCCACTTAGAAAGTCAGAATGCTTAGCTTGTTCTTTATGTAACCCACGCATATGAGTATGTGCACGACCTCCATGAAGAGGGCAAGTAGCCTTGAGAAGGACAGACTCTATTCAATGAAGGAAGCCACCTGGCGGGACAAGATAGCAACATCCTGGAAGGACTGTACTCATATTGTATATTCACTCACACCGGATAACCACGCTTGCATAACCATATATAGTAATTTGTCTTTCTGTCTGTTAGTGTCTGAGTGTAGCAGTCCAAATCCAAAACTATACTACGATGCACATCTGTGGGCAACAAAACACAAATATGTGACACAAACCACAAGGCAGCTGCACAATCTAAAATAATGGGGCTACATAAGCCTTAAAGTGCTTAATAAAGCGCTGTGTTGGACTGGTGCTCATGGCCAGAGTTCAGTTACATCAAGTGTAAGTTACGCCTGTCTGTGTGTTGTGTTCTGCAACACAGAAATAAAGGTCTGAGCTGTGTGTGTCGCGCGCCTGCCAGGACACCTCTCCTGACGAAGGAAAAAAAGGTGCACGCTGTTAAAAAAACTGCAGCAAGTCCATTCACCTGACGCTTGCTTAGCATGATAACATTACAGCTGCGTTCTCAGCTAAAACTCATTAAAAATTTAAATTAGCAAACTCCGCCCTCCACAAAACTTACACTAAACGAGTCTCTTAATAACATGCAGAAGTTTCACTCATCAGTTGGACCTATCATTGGTACATGGTACAACAAAGGATCCCAGGCAGCAGAGCGTCCACATTGTCGAAAACCAGCTGTAAAGTCTGAACTGGCTGATGAACCTAACTCCAAAAGTGTTTGTCTGTCATACCGAGTATATGATAGTGCTGTGCGCACATAAATAGCGAGTAGTACAAAATAAATAATAACATTTTGGCTGAGATGACTCGGAGCTCTCGTTGGTGCAGCCATCTCATGCCGCAACCGGAACTCGTTCTGTGCAGGGTTCTAATGATGGAGGAGGGATGGAGCAGTGGGTCTGGGGTGTGCGTTAGGGTTAAGTCTCTCTCTAGGTCTGCTTCCTGACTGAAGAGCTGGCAGCTGCTGATTGGTTCCCACCATCAAGTGGCCGCTTTAAAAACCCTCTCCAGCAGTTGTCCCCTGTTCTTGGCCTCCAAACCCTCAGTGACAAATTTTAACGTACGTCTTTAGAGAACCGTTAATTTTTGTATATAGCGTTGTAGATATTCTTTTCCACTTGTAAATAAGTGCTGAAGAAGAAGGGGTTCTCTTGTTTATTAAATTAGGGAGTTAGGGGTAGAGCTTGTCTTTTGTTTGGTTTTTGTTTCATGCAGCATTTAGGTAGCACCTTTCTTTTTGGAATAGCTTGTTTGGCCTTTGTTCACCCTGGAGTTAATGCTTTGAGTTTTTGATAGCAATAAAACCACCTTGAACAGTGAATTGCCTATAGGTTATGGCTTTGGCCACCGGGCCCTTTAGTTGCACTCCTGTACTCTTAGATCAGATTGTAACAAGGGTCTTGGTATCTCGTCACATTACTATAATATTCTGAAATCTTTTGAGAAACATCATTCTCATCATTCAGTCATTTAACATCACTTAAACTGTCAAGGGTTAGTCGTTTACCAAACAAAGTTCAGAGTATGGTAGAGGGTAATAAAAATGTTTGTGTCCTTACAGAGGACATTTCATTAAAAGTCACACACACACAATTGTGCTTTTGTTATCCTTTCAATCCTTTTTATTGCAATTAAAGGCCAGACAGTCAAGAGAAAATGAAACAATGTTTAAAAGTGACTTAATGTCTTCTGATATCATCGTGACATTTCATTTTTTATGCAGAAGTTTCTCTCATCAGTTGCACCTATCAGTGGAACATGTGTAGACTTTAATGTTGGGAACGGAGGTCAAAGCGAAGGCATCAGCTCCCCTCATGCATCTTTTGAAATATGAGTATTCTGCAGTAAAGAAAACAGTAAAGTGAAAACTCATACTGTATCTCTCACAGATTTGAATCCAAAGAAACACTATCATCAAAAGTAATCTGAAATAACAACATAATAATAATTTGGCCTCAAATAAGGAGAATATTTACAAAATGGACAAAGGTTAATGTTAATGTTTGATGTGAAGTCTAAAAGTGTATGTGTGTGTGAGTGTGTGTGTCTGAGAGTGTGTGTGTCTGTGTGTGTGTGCACGTGAGAGAAAGAGAGTGTATGAGTGAGTGAGTGAGAGAGAGACTGGGACTTACTGGGGAATGTAAAGATGACAGAGGCACAGACCTCATCTTTTCTCTGGCAGGTCTGCACTTGGTTGATGCACCTACCACCAGCTGTTATTGGAACACAGCGGTTACACCGCAGAGCCTCTGATAGAAGACAAAGGCAGAGAAACTAGTGAACACTGATGACAAATCTACTGAATTAAAAACAGAAGAGAAATATGTCAAAGTCCAGTTCTTAAATGTTATTGCCCTTAACAGAAGATTGGTGACACTGGCTGGTAATCATTCTAAAGTTGCTCCGTTATATGTCCATCCATTCCCCTCTGCTCATTAAATGTAGGGTCGGCGGGGGGGCCTGGAGCCTATCCACGCTACCATAGGGGGGAGGCAGGGTACACCTTGGACAGGCCGCTAATCTGTTGCAGGTTTGCTCCTCCCCCTTTTGTGAGTGTGGATGCTTCATCTCTTTGCTCTTTAAATGCTTTGCTTCTTTTATTGATTTTTATTGATTTTTATGCTGATTTTTCCCTTTTTTCCATATGAGCTTACCTGCGATAGCTTCTGGACACTTATAGATCATTAGGACTAAAGTGTTCTTAACAGAAACAGCAACATTTTTACAGTTACCTTATCCTCAGCGCTCCATGTGTCTGTGGCCTAGACACAGCTGAAGCCTGATTACAGCGTCTGGGCACCGAACAGCCTCAATAGCCTGGAAAGGTGCTAACCGCTAGGCTAACTAGCAACAAGATGCCTTCCCTCTCCACAGATGACTACCACAGCCTCCTGCAGAAGATTGCAGTACTGGAGGCAAAAATTCATCACTTAGAAGTAAACGTGGAGGTAAATGGACTGTGTGGAAATGAAACAACCTTGCCTTTGATTCAAAACAATGGCAATGAGCAAGCTAGTAAACAGCTAAGGAGCACAGATAACATGACCAAGAAAGTAGACTTTGTGCACTATTATAAATCCTCAAGCGATAATCCCCCCTTGGACTGTCTTGGTGCAATACCAAGACATAAATCATGTCTCCTGGAAGGGGGAGGACATATCACAGCCAGAGCACAGCGAGCTGAAATCTCTGAAACCGACTGGCCTTCACTTCCTACGAGACAGAGAAGCTCTTCTACCCCTGTATACGAGAGGAAACAGGACTGGACAACCGTGAATAGGAAGGTTAACAACAAACCTCCAAAACAACTGAATGTGAAACTGCAGAACAGATTTGCTCCACTATCAAAGGACCCTGGATCTATATCGGACAACCATCCATCTAAAAGTAGCAAAGTAAGGTCTGAAAATCTACTGAAAAGTAAAAGGCCACAGGGAAAGCTAAAGGCTAGGCCTGAAACTCTGATTGTGGGTGACTCTGCCGTAAAGGATGTACAAAGGATGTGCGGTAAGAACACTAAAGTCCTCTGCTTTCCTTAGGATATGGTCAACAACCTGAAGGAGAGAATTCTTCAAATTGCAGATGAATATCCAACTGTGACAAACATTGTTCTGCATACAGGGTCAAACGATGTGTCCAAACAACAGTCGGAGGTTCTGAAGCGGGACTTTACTGGATTATTAAATACTGTAAACTCTCTGAATGCAGCTGTATTCATCAGTGGACCTGTACCGCCCGTCAGAGGAGGAGATGAGAGATTCAGCAGGTTGTTTACACTGAATAAATGGCTCATATCAGCATATACTGACCACTCAGTGCATTTTATCAACAACTTTAATATTTTTTGGGAACGCAGGCATCTGTTTAAAGCAAATGGATTTAATTTTAACAAGTCAGGGGTGAAACTGTTCACCTCCAACTTGTTTTATTCCATACGTCATCCATCTGTGCTTGGCGCCAAGGCTGAGATAAACGAGGAGTTATCTCATAAAGAGGAACAAACAGTACTCCAAGAACAGACAAAGCCCAGCAGAAACCTTGAGGAGGAGCTCCATCTGCCCCCACCCGGGAAGAGCCTCAGAAAGGAGAGACATCTGAGGCAAGAAGAGGGGTCCCTATTTGCCTCCAACTCTCTTAACAACACCAACGACCAGGACCATGGACCACAATCTTCCCCAGTCCCCCAAACCCCTGACAGGCCATCACCCTCCTCCCCCTCCCTTTCTCCCTCCTCCCCACACCTGAAATTCACTGAGGAGATGATGGAGCGGGTCAATGCCGGGCTCAGATCTACCCCCCGGCCCAATCCCTTTTTGTCCCCCATAAACCCCCCACCAGAGCAGCCAAAGGTTCGCCATCGAGCCCCACCCTCAACAGAGCAATCGAAGTCACATTGCCCAGCCTCGCCCCCCTTAGTTCCTCCTTACCACCTTCATGCCCTGTCTCCGCAGTCTGATGTCTGATGTGTGGAGGGTCCGGGCTGCGAGCATTATGGCAGTGGTGACTTTTCCCAGGAGAAGCTGGGACCCTGTTTACTAGAAGTTTTTAAAATTTCTGTACTTTTAGGTGACAGAAGGAGACATGTGGCCCGGTCAAAACACAGAGAGCTGCACTCTAAAAGATCTTTAAATATAGTAAACATACCTTGTGTGCCACAGACTGCTCCCAAACATGAGGGGACAAGTAATACCTCTAAAACACTTAAGTTGGCTTTATTAAATGTTAGATCTTTAGCTGGGAAAACATTTTTAATTAATGATTTAATCACTGAGCACAGCCTTGATTTTATGTTTTTAACTGAAACTTGGTTGGACCAAAGTAACAGTGGAGCTGTTCTCATCGAGACGACCCCTCCTAACTACAGTTTTATCAGTGAGGCCAGGGTGAGCAGGAGAGGAGGAGGGGTTGCTGTCTTATTTAATGAATCATTTCAATGTAAGCAGCTATCTCCTGGAAGTTTTCAGTCTTTTGAATATGTGGCTTTACAGCTGAAGGCCCCATCCAAAGTTGTGTTTCTTAATGTTTACAGGCCTCCCAAATACTGCACAGACTTTTTTAATGATCTCAGTGAACTGCTGTCTGTGATCTGTGTTGATTTCGACTGTGTAATTATTGTTGGGGATTTTAACATCCATGTGGACAACCCTCAGGATAAAGGGACTAAAGACCTGAGTAACACTCTGGGCAACTTTGGGCTGACTCAGCATGTAACAGAGCCCACACATAATAGAGGACACACTCTTGACCTACTGATCTCCAAGGGCCTGAGCATTTCAAAGGTTACTGTGTCTGATGTGGGCCTGTCTGATCATTACTGTGTTTTCTTTGAAAGTAAAATCTCAGCCCACACAAATATATCAACAGCAGTGATCACAAAACGGTGTATAACTGAATACAGTAGTGAGATATTTAACCAGGTCTTCCCATTAACACCTGACCTGTCCAGAGGTTCAGTCAATGAGCTCGTCAATAGCTTCAATGCTAAAATGTTAAATGTAATGGATACAATTGCTCCCATTAAGGTGAAGGTTATCTCTGGAAGGAAAAAGTCTCCATGGAGAAACTCCACACTAGTGAAAAATGAAAAAAGAGAGTGTAGGAAAGCTGAGAGCAGATGGAGAAAAACAAACCTCCAGGTTCATTATGACATCTATAAAGAGAAACTTCACAATTATAATTTACAACTGAGGAGTGCAAGGAGGTCCTACTTCTCTGACATCATCACCAAAAACAGTCATAATGCTCGGGTCTTATTTTCTACAGTTGACAGGCTAACAAACCCTCCTGTGTCAGTGGCAGCTGAACTTCATTCGACCATGGCCTGCAATGACTTTGCCAAATTCTTCACAGAAAAAATCCAAAAGATTAGACAAGCAATTGGTACATCAACAGCAGATCCAGAATATGTACTGTGTCGACCGAAAAACTGTTTAAACACCATGAAACAGTTTCACCCGATTAACAGAAAAGACCTGGAGGACATCTTAGGTCAACTGAACTCCTCCTCTTGCTGTTTAGATGTCCTGCCAACAAGTTTTTTCAAAAAGGTCTCAAAGACTTTAGAGTCAGACCTGTTACAGATCGTCAATTTTTCTTTATTATCAGGTGTGTTTCCAGAATCACTAAAAATGGCTGTAATAAAACCTATACTAAAAAGGGACAATCTTGACAAGACACAAATGAACAACTACAGGCCGATCTCAAATCTCCCATTTTTAAGTAAGATCATTGAAAAAGCAGTTTCTCAACAGCTCAATTACTTCTTAAAACAGAATAACTGCTATGATGCCTTCCAGTCAGGTTTTAGACAGAACCACAGCACTGAAACCGCTCTGACCAAAGTGTTTAATGACATATGTCTGAATACAGACAGTGGAAAAATGTCAGTCTTAGTTTTACTGGATCTCAGTGCAGCATTTGATACAGTTGACCACAACATATTACTCAAACGACTGGAGAACTGGACAGGTCTTTCAGGAACTGTACTAAACTGGTTCAAAACATACTTAGAAAACAGGAAATACTTTGTATCAATAGGTAACTTCACATCTGAGCAGACAAGTATCACATGTGGAGTTCCCCAAGGTTCCATCTTGGGACCTCTTCTGTTTAACATTTACATGCTCCCACTGGCACAGATGATAAAGAACAACAAAATAAACTATCACAGCTATGCAGATGACACACAAATATATATCACAATGTCACCAGGAGACCGAGGCCCTGTACAGGCTCTTGGTAAATGCATTGAGGAAATTAATGACTGGTTGTGCCACAATTTTCTCCAGCTAAACAAAAACAAAACTGAGGTAACAGTCTTTGGCGCCAAAGAAAAACGATTACAGGTCACCAGAGAACTTCAGTCTATACACCTAAAAACCACAAACCAGGCGAGAAATTTGGGTGTGGTGATGGATGCAGACCTAAACTTAGAAAAACACATTAAGACAATAACAAAATCAGCTTACTATCACCTCAAGAATATATCAAGGATAAAAGATCTGATGTCCCAACAGGACCTGGAAAAACTAGTCCATGCATTCATCTTTAGTAGGCTTGATTACTGTAACAGCATCTTTACAGGTCTACCTAAAAAATCAGTCAGACAACTACAGCTCATTCAGAATTCTGCTGCTCGAGTCCTCACTAAGACCAAAAAAGTGGACCACATCAGTCCAGCTGTGAGGTCTTTACACTGGCTGCCTGTCCGTCAGAGGATAGACTTTAAAGTTCTGATGCTGGTCTATAAAGCTCTGAATGGTTTAGGACCAAAATACATCAGTGACCTCCTGACCCAGTATGAACCTTCCAGATCCCTCAGGTCATCTGGATCCGGTCTTTTATCAGTTCCCAGAGTCAGAACCAGACACGGAGAAGCCGCATTCAGCTTTTATGCTCCTTATATCTGGAACAAACTCCGAGAAAGCCCCGATCAGCTGAAACACTCAGTTTATTTAAATCCAGGTTGAAGACTCACCTGTTCTCAGCTGCATTTGAATAAAGCACCAAATCCGCACTCAAAACTTACATTTTAACTATGATTTTATCTACTGTTCTGATTTTATCTGTTTTGATTTTATATACTGTTTTGTTTGTTTGTTTGTTTGTTTGTTAATTAGTTAGTTTGTTTGCTTGTTTTAATCAATTTTAAATCATGCTTTTTATTTGTTTTTGTTTCTAATGTCTCTGTAAAGCACTTTGAATCACCTTGTTGTTGAATTGTGCTATTCAAATAAACTTGCCTTGCCTTGCCTTGCCTTTTTACCTGTTCCCAAAAAATTATATTTTGTGCTTTTTGTAATGAGGTTGTTGGCTTTGTTTCAGAAACAGAATGACTTTACTTACCTACAATCCACTAAAACAGTTTATTGTATCAGTGATATCAGTCATTTCACTGTCATAGCTTTAGTTTTCCAATCTGACCAAAACTACAAAGGTTGGTTTAACTCGCATCAAAATGCTTCATATGTCAGTCACATTTTAGCAGTTTTTGTTACAACTCAGTTCAGTTAAATTTTATTTTATTTCTATATTGCAATATCACACCAGTTGCCTCAAGGGGCTTTATATTGTAAGGTAAATTACTACTCATTTGACTTTGAATTGATTGATTGATTGATAATACTTTATTTATCCTGAGGGAAATTGTTTTAGCCCTTTCACAATTCTTTTTGCTTTAGAGAACAAGACTGAGAGACTTTCCGAGGGTTAGAGTTAGAGGACACTAGACAAGCACATAGAGGCCAAGCAGGAAAGGAGAGGGAGGGAGAGGGAAAAAGATGCGTCTGCCTGTGCCAAGAGAAAGAGTAATTGAACAGAACAAAAGCAATCTGTAAATCTAACTTACCACTGCTGATGAAGATCATGAGGAGGATGACAGCAAGTGCAAAGGTTTTCATTTTCTTCTCTTTTAGGAGAGTTGGTCTCTACAAATACTGCTTGGATTAGAATATACTCACTCATATGATCAAATACTGTTGAGTGTGACTCAAAAACAAGGGTCTTAGAAAACATTTGCTTTTTTCCCCCTTTCTTTAAACACAGAAATCCTTCATTTCTTATTGTGTCTTATTTTTTTTGTCCCATATCTGTCTAGGCTTCTCTGTCTGTGTCTCCAATCCAGTACTTTCCCAGTCCTCATACTGCTAATGCTGGCAAACCCTCACTACGAACAACCCAAATGTCTCAGTGATCACACATTTGCACCAAAGAATAGTTAAAAAGGACATTTGGATTTTGAAAATGAAGCTTTACCTGATGATGTTTCCTTTAGCAAAAGTACAGCTTCACTAGCCTAAGTGCTTCACTCAGGAATTTGTAATGTGGTGAGTCATGACGTTAAACAAACACTGGATATTCCATTTTAATGAAAGCCAACTACAGAAGATTACGATATTTTGTTAATGAGCTACCACTTTGGAAAGAGACAAAGCAAACACATAATTCCATTCCCATTGCTGTCAACATATATGTTCTGGGATTACATTTGTTTGAATTCCCCACATTTGATATAATGAATATTCAGTTTCCTTTTATCATTAGTGTTCTGTTTTAGAATGATTGAAAAAAAGGACCAAGACTATCAGTAAATATCTTATCAAGACTTTTAACATCAACATTTTTTTGTCAGTGTTATTTGCAGCACTTCCATGTCAGCATGTCAGATGGTCGAAATGTGCAAGAAAATGCCCCTAGTGTTATGAACAACATGGAATCTACTTTACAGAGTTTGCAGTTAAGAACTATTTTACTTGTGAGTGGTTACCTTGTGCTTAGATCCTCAGCTCCCAATCTGTGTCCTGTGTCTTGGAGGAAAGTGTTGGCTTTACAGTGTGTGCTGTCTTTTATAACCATTTGGGCATCAACCAAAAGAGGGTTTGTATTGTCTAACAGGCTGTGTTGCAAGAGAGGAATTCACATGGAATGTATCTCACTGATCAACTTTCAACAGATCATGTGCTTCTCTTTCTTTCAGCTGACACTTACAGTGTTACTTCCTTGTTTCGGTGGGGACTTCATGTTACTAAGGCTTGTGCAAAATTGTCGCTTCAGACATACACGATTATATCGTCCATGCATTTTCCATGTCTTTTGTTCATGTCCGAGGTAGGCTTGGTTGGCATGGGGGTGGTCTAGCCTAGGGACCCTTACATACGCCCCCCCCCCCCCCCCCTCTCTCTCTCTATTATATATATATATATATATATATATAAATTCCCCGCTCGACCTTGCGGGCGGTCAATCCTTCAAGCTCGGGTCCTCTACCAGAGGCCTGGGAGCTTGAGGGTCCTGCGCAGTATTTTAGCTGTTCCTAGGATTGCGCTCTTCTGGACAGAGATCTCTGATGTTGTTCCCGGGATCTGCTGGAGCCACTTGCCTAGCTTGGGAGTCACTGCACCTAGTGCTCCGATTACTAGGACCACCGTCACCTTCACCCTCCACATCTTTTCGAGCTCTTCTCTGAGCCCTTGGTATTTCTCGAGCTTCTCGTGTTCCTTCTTCCTGATGTTGTCATGGTCCTGGGTCGGTGACCCAGTGTTTTTGGTTATGTGCTTTTATTTTTGATAGTTTTGTATTTTCTAGGGTTTAGTGGTGTTCCCTCTGTTTGGTGTTTTCCCTGCTTGTGCATTCCCTTAGTGTAGTAGGTCTCTGTGTTTTGTCCGCGTCTCTGAGTCTGTGTCATTATGTGTATGTGTTTCCTGTTTTACTTTGAAGGGCTCTGTCAGTGTGTTCTGTTTACGTTTCCCCTGCCTTGGAGTTGGACTCTAGAGTTGTACCCCACATACCCATTGAGTTCCTGATGAAGGCTCTTAGGGTCCTGTTGATCTTGTACAATTCTAGGCATTCCAGGATCCAGGTGTGGGGCATTGAGTCATGGACCTTCTTGTAGTCAATCCAGGCAGTGCACAGGTTGGTCAGTCTGGTCTTGCAGTCTCGGCTGACTGCTCGGTCTACCAGTAGCTGGTGTTTTGCGCCTCTGGTATTCTTGCCCATACCTTTCTGTGCTCATGTATTGACCCATGTGCCTGTTCATCTTAGCAGCTATGATGCCTGACAGGAGCTTCCACGTGGTGCTGAGGCAGGTTATTGGTCGGTAGTTGGAGGGGACCAGTCCCTTCTGGGGGTCCTTGAGGATCAGGACTCTCCGGCCTTCGGTTAGCCATTCTGGGTGTCTCTCGTCAACTAGCAGCTGGTTCATTTGTGCGCTCGTGGAGTGCAGTCAGCTCCTTCTTGGTACATATATATATATATATATATATATATATATATATATATATATATATATATATATATTAGGGGTGCAATGATACACAAAATTCACGGTTTGGTTCGGTTCGATACTTTGGTGTCACGGTTCGATATTTTTTCGATACAAAAAAATGTTCATGCCTTTTTAATTTGTCATTTATTAAAATTATAAATATATATTTTAACTCAAAAGTACAGTTTTTAAATTTAATGTTGCTGAAACAACAAAGTAATAAAAAAAATCTATCTGATCAAGAAATCACTCATCTTTGGAAAAGAGAGTTTATTACAGAGAAATGGCTCTTTCCAAAATAAAAGCTATACTATACGCTTCTTCTGGGGTATACTCTCAGCAGCATATTAAACATATCAGGTCCCCGTAAGCAGAATCATGTGCTAACGGCTGTCTAAATGACTAGGGTAAAGTTTGTAGCATGCGTGCTTGTTGTTTTTGTCTGTGTAGCCGGTCTGGCCTTAAACACTGATTGCCATTAGTTCTCTGAGTTGTGTTGTGCGAATGACCAGAGGAGTCAGCTCTCACTTTGCCAGCTGGGTGGATTTATTCTCCCAGAACTGTTTAAAATAAAAACAAAACAGTACAGCGACTTCACTTTACTGGACTTCTGCATGAACACCTTCAAGGGAGAGAGAAGGATCGCGGACCACATGAGAAGCCACGTGCATGCGCCTATGCTCTCATCTGAGATTGGCTAACTAGCATGTTACAATAAAGTGCTGTACTCTACGGAAAAACTAATTCACACTAAAACATCAAACAGAACTGTGAGACAAAATGCACAAAGGGAACGAGCAGTGTTTGAATTACTTTTAGTTACTTTAACTTTGTTTATTCGCTCTGTAACTGAGAACACTAGCGTACGCTCACCTCTCCTCAGCGGGGCCTCTACGCGACTGAGGAAAATAGCGCGCAGCTACAGGAAGTGACTTCGTGGGAAGTCAAAGGTCACATAAACAAAATAAAAGCTCCCAAAATATAAATACAGAAAATAAACATATATAAATAAACACATATACATAACCAATACTGACAAAGCAAGATAACACTGCAGGATGGATCTTTGGTGAAATATAAATTATTTTTTAATACACCCGTTACATCCACCCCTGCTAGATTTCCCCAAAATCCAGAACAGTCCGGTGAACAATCTAAACACAGGGACAAATCTACAGAATTTATGGCTTCCAGGCACAGGTTTAAACCACCGA